>NC_090649.1:418458889-418758889 GCF_040937935.1 Hyperolius riggenbachi | reverse complement strand
TTAGCATTCAATGTGATTTCTGCCCTTAAAACGCTGCTTTGTGGCAAATCCAGATTTTTCCCGGGACTTTTGGCGTCTATCCCACTCCTCCATGCCCCCCTCCAGGTGTTAGACCCCTTGAAACATCTTTTCCATCACTATTGTGGCCAGCATAAATGTTTCTAGTTTTCAAAGTTCGCATCCCCATTGAAATCTACTGTGGTTCGCGGAAGTTCGCGTGAACCGAACCTTTTGCGGAAGTTCGCGAACCCCGTTCACGTACCTAAAATCGGAGGTTCGGGCCATCTCTACCTGTATAATACACGTTGTTTGCAAAACAAAGTGTATTATACATTTCTATAGGTTAATTTAAAAGATTGTCGCCCGCTGGCGCTGCTAATTGGCCGGTGGGCTGAAGAAACAGAGGGAGGCATAAACTTCTGGGGATGCATGCTCATCACCACGTGTGATCCATAGCAAATCCCCGCCCCAGGACTTCATGCAAATTGGCAGGGGTGCAGCTAAGGTTTTTGTGGCCCCAAGCGGACTGCAGGCTGAGGCCCACAACCTGCGGCCTAAAAATGGGTGTGATCATTGCGTGGGAAAGTGGGCGTGGCATGACAGGTGGGTGGAGCCAGGGTGTGGCCATGGTATGTGGGTGGAGCCAACTGCATGATGCTTACATGTCAATATGGACCAAAAAAACAAACCCAAAAACATTTCAATGTAGAAAGCGGTAGACTTTACACCCCCCCTCCCCTAAAAAAGAAAAAAAAATACATATACAAAAAATACATACCGTATATACTCGCATACAAGCCGAATTTTTGACCCCCAAAAAGGGGGTCAAAAGTTGGGGGGTCGGCTTGTATGCGAGTCTTCCCTGGTGGTCCGTGGTCCGCCGGCCCCCGCTACCCCCTCCCCGCTCCCCCCGCCGCCGCCGCTATTACTTGTTTCGGCAGCGGCTTCCTCGTCCCCGGCGGCGCTTCCTCTTCCCCGCTCTCATGCCTCTATGGAGAGATCACAGCAGCGCACCCGGCGCTGCTGCTCTGATGATGCAGGTGGCAGGAAAGAGCGGTTCCCATGGTAACGGCGATACAGATCGCCGCTACAGGGAGCCGCGCTCTTTCCTGCCCCCTGCATCATCAGAGCAGCAGCGCCGGGCGCACTGCTGTGATCTCTTCATAGAGGCATGAGAGCGGGGAAGAGGAAGCGCCGCCGGGGACGAGGAAGCCGCTGCAGGTAATAGCAGCGGGGGGAGCAGGGCACTATACCGGCCACTACCTACCTACACTGGGTACTATACTAGCTATACTGGGGCACTACCTACCTATACTGGGCAATATACTAGCTAAACTGGGCACTATACTAGCTATACTGGGGCACTATACTAGGTACTATACTAGCTATACTGGGGCACTACCTACCTATACTGGGTACTATACTAGCTAAACTGGGCACTATACTAGCTAACCTGGGCACTATACTAGCTATACTGGGGCACTACCTACCTATACTGGGGCACTACCTACCTATACTGGGCACTATACTAGCTATACTGGTTCACTATACTAGCTATACTGGGGCACTCTACTAGCTATACTGGGGCACTCTACTAGCTATACTGGGGCACTACCTACCTAAACTGGGCACTATACTGGTTAAACTGGGCACTATACTGGCTAAACTGGGCACTATACTAGCTAAACTGGGCACTATACTAGCTATACTGGGGCACTACCTACCTAAACTGGGCACTATACTGGCTAAACTGGGCACTATACTAGCTAAACTGGGCACTATACTAGCTATACTGGGGCACTACCTACCCATACTGGGCACTATACTAGCTATACTGGGACACACTGGGGGGATTACGCGGCCTGCACCAATCCAGCATTTCCTACCCCCGGCTTATATGGGGGTCAATCATTTTTCCCTGTTTTTTCATGGAAAAGTTGGGGGGTCGGCTTATATGCGAGTATATACGGTAAGTAGGACATTAGACTATGGTAGGGATTAGATGGTGAGCTCCTCTGAGGGCAGTCAGTGACATGGCTATGTACTTTGTAAAGTGCTGCACAAGAGGTCACGGCGGTAGTAATGCACTAGCACAGAACTCTGTGATATGCAGGAGCAAACACGGCCAAGCATGCACAACAGAGCACACAGCTAGCCCGGTACACCAGCCCCAAGCCTGATCACAGCCAACAGTATAGGTGCCAAGGTACGCCGCTGCACAAAATGGGCATATGGTCATGACGTCATGTGAGAGGGGCTAACTAATGTAACGCATAACAGTGAGGCAGCAGGCCAGAATTTCGTCCCACAACAGTTAGGCAAAGTGACTCTAAGGCTTCCTGCACACTGTAAATCCGATTTGCGATTCCAATTTTCCATGAATGCTATCAATAGAATAACGCAGAAAAAACACAGCATGCAGTAACGATTAAAAATCGGAATCACATGCAGTGTGCAGGGAGCCTAAAAGTAATTAGACATCATTCCACAAACTATAAGGAAGCAGTGTTTCTGCCATGATGTGGTGAGAAAGAAGATTTGCATCATGGATCTGCAGATGATAAATCAGCAGAAACTGCTATTTATTAGCATATCATTTAGTAATCATGAGATGACAACAGAATGTCAAATGCTGCAACAATGATCCCAAAGCAGCAAATGTTGCCAACTATGACCATCAAGTAATAAATGAAGCAACCATTACCTCTGGCATATAAACTGAAACAACCGTTACCTCCGACACATCAAATGCAAGAACCATTACCTCTGAGACATGATATGCAACAACCAGGGCTGTGGAGTGGGTACAAAAATCTTCCGACTCCGACTCCTCAGTTTATGAAATCACGACTCCCGACTTCAACTACGGGTGCCCAAAATTGCCCCGACTCCTCGACTCCGACTCCATAGCCCTGGCAACAACCCCTACTTCTCACACATAATATGCAAAAACCTTACTTCCGACACATGATAAGCAACAACTATTACCTCAAATACATGTAATGCAAGAACCATTACCTCTGAAACATGAAATGCAACAACCCCAACTTCTGACAAATGAATGCAGGAAATGATTTCCCTAACACATGGAATACAGCAAACGTTACTTTTGACATGTGAAATGCATCAAATCGGAAATTAGGCAAATATTACCTCCCACACGTTAAAATTCAGTAAGCATTATCCACCCACACATGAAAAATACACATATAAAAATGCAGCAAATGTTACCATAGACATAATTTAATTAAATGTTCTGGCCCACTGGGTGCTGGCGGGATGGAGCTGCTGAGTAGGGTGGGATAGTGAAACTGGATGTGGCTGAGAGGGCGACACTGGGCGGAAGGCGGGTGACATTGCCTGGAAGGGGAGGAGGATGACACTAGGTCAGGAGGAGGATGACACTAGGTGGGGAGGAGGATAACACTGGGTGGGGAGAGGGTGACACTGACTGGGTTGGGAGGTGGGTGATACTAATGGGGTGTGGAGGAGGGTGACAGACACAATGGCCTCGATTCATAAAGCATTACCTCATGCGGTAATGCTGAAAACAGCAGACTTTACCGACCACTTTGCAAAATGTCAATTCATAAAGGTTGTTACCGCATGAAAAGCTGACATTACCGACCAGGGAGATAAATTACCGACTTGGCTCCAGTTACCGACAACACATGTCAGTAAATTGTCAGCAAATGTCAATTCATAAAGCCTTCAACAAGCGGTAAGCCTGGCGGTAGTTACCGAAAACTCTAGTGAGGCGATAACAAGTTACCGTCAGCTCTGACAGCTCTGATGAATGCAAAAGTGCAGAGAGCCGAAGTCTGTTTGAGTCATCAGTGGAGAGAGCCAGAGAGCCCTCTGTGTGAATCATTTGAGCAGGCAGGGAAAGACTGTGTGACTCATCTGTCTGAGTCATCAGTGGAGAGAGCCATCTGTGTGAAACATTTCTGCAGGCAGGGAAAGACTGTGTGACTCATCTGTCTGAGTCATCAGTGGAGAGAGCCGTCTGTGTGAATAATTTCTGCAGGCAGGGAAAGACTTTGTGACTCATCTGTCTGAGTCATCAGTGGAGAGAGCCAGAGAGAGACGTCTGTGTGATTAATTTCTGCAGGGCAAAGAGAGAATCGAGACACTGCTCTACTCTACCGCTCAATGGGCTGCTGTAATTTACCGACCTCCAAGGGCAGCTGGGGAAATCTTTATGAATTAGCACACAGACCGGGAAAATACTGAGTGCGGTAATTTCTCGACAAGATTTTTTTATCGCACTGCTGTTTATGAATCGAGGCCTAAGTGGGGAGGAGTGTAATAGGTAGGTGTCCCAGTAAAGGTAGCTAGGTATAAAAAGGCGCCCCCCTAGGTAGCTAGGCATAGGTAGGTGCCCCCGTAGGTAGCTAGGCGTAGGTAGGTGCCCCATAGGTAGCTAGGCGTAGGTAGGTTGCCCATAGGCAGCTAGGCATAGGTAGGTGCCCCCTAGGTAGCTAGGCATTGGTAGGTGCCCCCTGTAGATAGCTAGGCGTAGGGAGGTGCCCCCATAGGTAGCTAGGTGTAGCTAGGTGCCCCTATAGGTAGCTAGGCGTAGGTAGGTTCCCCCATAGGTAGTCCAAACAAAAACAACGAAAATCCTTGCGCTCCTATCTGGAGGTTGCAGCCACACAAACAGTCTTCTTTACTTAGGGAGATAATGTACTGTGCCACTCCAAGTGTTAGGGCAAGGAGAATTATCTATAAAAGAAATGGAGCGCACAATAGTGCATTACCTGTGTTGGTTTTTATTGCAAAATTTAATGTTATACTCACAAGAATACAAGTTTAAAAGCGCTTCTCAGCGGTAAAGCCAACCGCTTATTTTCCCAGGCAGGGCGGCAGCAGCGCATTTAGGGCACAGTTCAGCAGAAATCAAATGCAATTGGGGCACAGTTCAGCAGAAATCAAACGCAATTAGGGCACATTTTCTTACTGTGATCTCTCTCTCCACTAACCTGCTGCCTCCTCTGTGCTGCTCACTGATAAGATCAGTTGTGAGCTGCCAGACACACAGGTGCTGTATAATTCAATCCCTCCCCCATAGGTAGGTAGATGCCCCATAGGTTACTAGGCATAGGTAGGTTCCCCCATAGGCAGCTAGGCGTAGGTAGGTGTCCCATAGGTAGCTAGGCGTCGGTAGGTGCCCCCTGTAGGTAGCTAGGCCTATGGAGGTGCCCCATAGGTAGGTAGGCATAGGGAGGTTCCCCCATAGGTAGCTAGGTGTAGCGAGGTGCCCCTGTAGGTAGCTAGGTGTAGGTTCCCCCATAGGTAGGTAGGTGCCCCATAGGTAGCTAGGCATAGGTAGGTGCCCCCTGTAGGTAGCTAGGCGTAGGTAGGTGCCACATAGGTAGCTAGGCGTAGGTAGGTGCCCCATAGGTAGGTAGGAGTCCCAGTATAGGTAGCTAGGTGCCCCATAGGTAGCTAGGCGTAGGTAGGTGCCCCATAGGTAGCTAGGTGTAGGTAGGTGCCCTATAGGTAGATAGATGTAGGTAGGTGCCCCATAGGTAGCTAGGCATAGCTAGGTGCCCCTATAGGTAGCTAGGCGTAGGTAGGTTCCCCATAGGTAGCTAGGCGTAGGTAGGTGCCCCATAGGTAGCTAGGTGTAGGTAGGTGCCCCATAGGTAGCTAGGTGTAGGTAGGTGCCCCATAGGCAGCTAGGTGTAGGTAGGTGCCCCATAGGTAGCTAGGTGTAGGTAGGCGCCCCATAGGTAGCTAGGTGTAGCTAGGTGCCCCTATAGGTAGCTAGGCATAGGTAGGTACCCCATAGGTAGCTATGCGTAGGTAGGCGCCCCATAGGTAGCTAGGTGTAGCTAGGTGCCCCTATAGGTAGCTAGGCGTAGGTAGGTACCCCATAGGTAGCTATGCGTAGGTAGGTGCCCCATAGGTAGCTAGGCGTAGGTAGGTGCCCCCATAGGTAGCTAGGTGTAGGTAGGTGCCCCATAGGTAGCTAGGTGTAGCTAGGTGCCCCTATAAGTAGCTAGGTGTAGGTAGGTGCCCCATAGGTAGCTAGGTATAGGTAGGTGCCCCATAGGTAGCTAGGTGTAGCTAGGTGTCCCTATAGGTAGCTAGGCGTAGGTAGGTGCCCCATAGGTAGCTAGGTGTAGGTAGGTGCCCCATAGGTAGCTAGGCGTAGGTAGGTGCCCCCATAGGTAGATAGCTAGGTCTAAGTAGGTGCCCCCATAGATAGTGAGCGGGCAGGGAGCAGGGGTAAAAGGCAGACAGGTGGGCAAGGAGAGTGGTGGCTTTGCCGGGAGTCATGCACCATTTGTACTTCCGGTTCCTGCAGACCATGTGGAACGCAGAACCGGAAGTATGCAGCGCATACACCCGGCTTCAGGGAGGGTGGGCAGAGCAGTGGGCGGGGGCGTAACTAAAGCGGCCAAGCAGCCGCTCTACTGGTGGGTGGGCAGGGACAGAGCCTTCCCCTCGCCGGCGTCTGCCCGCCCCCTGAGCCCGAGTACCAAGCAGCCGCTGCGGCTGTGGAAGGACGGTGACGGTGTGATGTCACGACGACATCACGGAGCCTCCGAGGCCCCTAAAAACATGAGGCCCCAAGCAGCCGCAAATCAGCGTGGAGCGGTCCTGGGGCTGCAGCGCTGCTCACGCCAATCGGCGTGGAGCAGTCGTTGGCTGGTTAAAAGAAAATAAATATGGCAGCTTCAATATCCTTCTTTTACAGTGTCCTTTAACCTCCCTGGCGTTATGATTATTTCCAGAATTTAGTTTCTGAAAACAGTGCAATTTATTAACAAGATTTTATGCTGGATACACTTTTTCGGACGATTTACCCACCTGATCAATTATCTCCAGAATGTCCAGTCTGAGGATCGATCGATTTCATGAGCGATTTTCTAGGCGCTTTCCATTCATTTCTTTGGAAATCGCTCATAAAATCGCTCACAAAATCGATCGATCCGTAGATCGGACATTCTGGAAATAATCGATTGGGTGGGTAAAATCGGTCAAAAAAATTGTATGCTGTGGATCCAGCATTAGACCTTAAAAATAATACCGCTAGATAGATCTGGGTAAGCCCTGCACATAACACACCTCCCATTGATCCAGCTTGGGGTTACTACACTGACCTGCGGATTTCCGGCCCGAGTCTGACTCGGGATTACAGCTAAGGAGGTTTATCACTTTAACTTTAAAAAGAAAAAAAAAGAAAGAAAGCTGGTGGCAGATGAGTGATGGCGACTTTTCTCCTGCTTCAGGCAGATGTGAAGTTCTTGCTCATTTGCATTCAGCTTCCTGGCAGCATCAACACAGTATTTGCATAGGCGAAAAAGAACTTGCTTCGAGGAAAAATCATCCTAGCAAGTTGTTTTTTTTTGTTTTGTTTAGTTTTTTTTTTCCACAAAAACTGCAGTTGCCTGTTTTTTTAGAACTTGCCAGAGACCTCTGAAATTGCATAGAGCCCATTTAAACAGTAAGTATAATGCATGTGATGCTACACATAACCTTTTAAAGCTTCTGCTAATTATTTAGCACATTTAATTGTCGAAAGCTATCTAATTTAAAAACAGGACAACTGAATAAAAGAAGGACAATGGGACGTGGTCCGTCTGAAAAAACAAAAAACAAACAAAAAAACAGGTAGGAGCTATAAATAAGACACTATTCAACATACTGTATTTTGCTTGTTTTCTGAGTTCTGAGTTTTCCAGAAACATAAATAAAAACAACCAGCAGATGGCGTCAGGAAATTTACATCCGGGCTTAGGCTGACAGCCTTTCAGTACAGAAGAAAAGGAGAGGGACAGGTCACTTGTGCTGTATTAGCAGCAGCAGCAGCCAGAGTGTCTTGTGTCTGCTGCAGGCGATGGAACTCTTTTCCAAGTCAGAAGCCTTCCCACTGCAGCCCAGAGGAGAGAATCCACACAGGCATGCCGGCATCTGTATCTGCATGGACTCATTCCTGCTGCAGTAGAGCTCTAACCATGAGGACATGAGAGGAGTCTGCAGATGCTTTGAAGTAAAGTAAATTGATTCTTACAAGCTGCTTTTCTGGTCACTATGGTGTTTTTGATTTAGGATCAGTCTGCTGTTTAATGGATTTATCTTCTGCTAGGAAAACCACCAATGGCAACACATTTCCACTGAACAGAATGGCTTGGTGTGTCACGAATGATGCTCAAGAAGGGATCTTTTCTTATCTTTTACAAGCTCTAGATGTCACAGAGGAATTCACTTGTCTTTACTGAGCACCACACTATCTTGCTCTATTAAGATTGTGATAAAACATCTAATCGTAAGTCTCATTTTCCCGTTTCAAAAAAGGAGTCCAGATTAACTAGAGAGGAAAGATGTCCAAGGCTGTTGGGGAAAGTTTGGTGGAAGATCTTGCCAAGGTGCCTGATGAGGAGCTCATGAAGTGGACTAAGGAGGACCTCATAGTCCGACTCCGCAGGGCAGAGGCTGATAAGATGAGTGCTATGTTGGATCATAGCAATCTGATCCGGGAGGTGAATCGGAGGCTGCAGCTACATCTGGGAGAGATCAGAGGGCTAAAGGTAAGGCAAGGGTGGTTGAGCATCTCATTAATGCAATGCTCCTTATTTTGTACAGCTCTACAGAGAATGCAAGTGTCAGTGAAACTAATCTAACTTTGCTTTACGCCAATACATTAATATTCATTCAGGTATGTACAACCGGAATCGTGACAAGATACTTTTAATTGCTTGATTGCACAGGCTTAAGCTCCTAAGGTGATATCTAGTGATTTGGCAGCCCGATCGACCAACCAATTCAATAATCTTACTGAATCGAGAGAGAAATGAAAGAGTTACAGTATGTGCAATAGACAATAATATTTGTCGATCGAGCAGGATGGAAGATGTTGGTAGATTGCAAAGGAATAGGCTACTGTTTGCATGGTTTAGATCGACAAACAATCGATTTTTGGATTCAGAGCACAGTGTCACAACATCCTTCAAATCGATTAGTGAAGGTGAATAGCTTGTGTTGTGGTGGCCACTAGTCGACTTTCGATCGATCACACTTTAGTTGATCATCCAAAAACTAGATCGCCTAATCGATTCGATGCCAAATCGCTAGCTGTATGGCTACTTTTAACACTGGCCACACACATATGATGAGATCTTACGTTGTAATGGTTAATACGGTAAAACACTTGAAGCTTGGCAATTTCAAAGTGTCATCTGAACACCGATCCCATAATAGTTTTTCAAAGTCAAATGTCATTAAATTATCAAATGATTTTTTTTATCAGAACTAATCAAATTCATCGTGTTCAATACTGATCAAATGATCTATTTCCATTTGTGACTATTTTGAAATGGATGGTGTTAAAAAATATGTTTGTGGACAGCATCAAGCAGCTCGTTGAATATGGTTCTGTGCAATTTAAAAGCTAATGAAGGGTTAACTAGCTCAGATATCACTCCAGAGCTTATGCAAGAGAAAGTCTGGGATTTCTTTTGGGCCAGCAAGAGTTAAAAGGATTTACTTGCTGCCTAAAAATCCCACCATCTCCGTGGCTCTCACACCTTCCAGCCCGGACTAATCATTACGTAATGTGTCAGGAGAAGTGGGAGGCATCCTGGGGTTTTCTTCCCCAAGCAGATGACGTATTTGTTTGAATCAAAGAAAGCCTAGCGAGAGAGAGAGAAAGAGAGAGATGCGCCTTGGAAGTGCTGAAGATGTCAGATCACCTTGTGAAATGATCTATAATGTGATAGAAGGAACACGTCGTGATGTGTCGTGAGCTGTCACCACTTTTATTATGATAAAAAAAGAAATATGGTGTGCCTAAGTGTAAAGCTGTCATCAAGCCTAAGCTTTGATGTAGATTTACTGGAGGTTGCTCCAACGACATGACACTTGCACAAGGGTAACGCTAGCTGGGCTGGAAGGGGTTGCTTCCGAGCTGCTACAGCAATGATGTAATGAGCTACCGTGTAACTGTTTCAGTACTACATGCCCTGGAGCTGTCTAGCTGACTTCTGCCATGTGCTCGCTTATAGAAATCAGATGACAGCGGTTGTCTTACAGGTGTGCGGTTTTATTGAAGAAGTTACGAAGGCAGAGCAAAGAACAGTAATGATGTGTGTAACCCATAGCAACCAGAGCTTGTCTGAAACCACTTTACATATGACAACATTGAAAGAAGGGGTAACACTGAGTGGTTTTGATGCAGTGGCATAGCAACAGGGGATGCAGAGGTTGTGACTGCACAAGGGCACCTGGACCAGAGGGACCCACTAGGGGCCCTCCTTAATCCATCTTATTAACTTTGCATTGGTGCTATGCTTATTATGAACACCTATTTATGTGTATTGTATAGTGCTAATACTTAACAGTCTCCTTACTATAAATACATCTCTCTAATCACTTCACCACTGAGGGAGTTTACCCCCTGACCACCAGAGCAATTTTCACCTTTCAGCGCTCCTTCCATTCATTCGTCTATAACTTTATCATTACTTATCACAATTAAACGATCTATATCTTGTTTTTTCCACCACCAATTAGGCTTTCTTTAGGTGGGACATTATGCCAAGAATTATTTTATTCTAAATGTGTTTTAATGGGAAAATAGGAAAAATGTGGGAAAAAAATTAATTATTTTTCAGTTTTTGGCAATTATAGTTTTTAAATAATGCATGCTACTGTAATTAAAACCCATGAAAAGTATTTGCCCTTTGTCCCGGTTATAAAACCATTTAAATTATGTCCCTATCACAATGTTTGGCGCCAATATTTTATTTGGAAATAAAGGTGCATTTTTTTCAGTTTTGCGTCCATCCCTAATTACAAGCCCATAGTTTATAAAGTAACAGTGTTGTACCCTCCTGACATAAATATTTAAAAAGTTCAGTCCCTAAGGTAACTATTTATGTATTTTTTTTTATTGTACATTTTAAAAAAAAAATTTATTACAAAAAAAAAAATTGGGAGTGTGGGAGGTAATGAGTTAATTTTTTGTGTAAAAGTAATTTATTTGTATGTAAAAAATGTGTAGGGTGTAGTTTACTATTTGGCCACAAGATGGCCACAGTAACTTTTTGCTTTAATGCGACCTCCAAGCGTCCTTCCGGAAGCTTGGAGGAAGTACTTGGAGGCTGGGTAAGTTTGTATCGTTTCACAATGATCTCGCTGCCCATCGGAGAGCAGCGGATCATTGCGGGGCTAAGAACAACGAACGGGAATGGATTTTCCCGTTCATTGATCTCCGGGCGAGCGGGCGGAGGCGTGTTTACTAGCGGCAGGCGGCGTGTTTACGAGCGAGAACGCGGACAGCGGCGGGAGTGCGCAAAGTACGGATTTCTCCGTCCCTGGGGGTTAAAGGATGGAAAAAGGGATGGAGAAATCCGTACGGGCAGGGGTAAAGTGGCTAATATTGCAGCTGTGCTTGGTAGGTTTTAGAGCTCTATATTAATAGAGTTGTTGGGGCCCCATGTAAGACTCACACTGGCCCCAAGCTCCTTAGTTACGCCATTGCTGTGATTATGTTGTGTTATGCTGTCACTGATCATCTCTTAACGAAACTCACAATCTGATGTCTCTAGCATAGTCATAGCCTTATATCACTTAAGTGAGCCATACTCACATTAATTTTTTACTTTTGATTGATCACCCTTTAGGTGGCCCCACGCCATACAATTTTTTAAATATCTGCTCAATTCAAGAATTGCAATAAATTTTTCTGACTGATTGTAACATTTCAAAAATATGATCAATGTATCACACACATATGCTCTAATTTTCCCCAATTATAATAAAAATGATTGGAAACTCTGAGAAAATTGCTAGAGTGTGTATAATAATAAATTGACAATCTAACACACACCATATTATCTTTAGAAAAATTGAAGAAACATTTCCAGCATTCCATATTGAAAAAAAATCGAAAAAACTTGAAATCCGATCGGATTTTTCACTCGACTGAAATTTTTTTTTCGATTTTTTTCTTCGGGTTCCAATTATATTTATCGAATTGCTGTAAAATCGGATCATGTTATTGTATCGTATGTGGTTTTTGATCTATTCTTACCACCCACAGCACATTGATATTCAGTAGATTTCAGCAGGCGGAACGCTCATAGTTTGGGCCCAATGTTCAGGCCCATAGTTTGTTCCCACGTTACAGGATTGTGGAAGATGGATCGGGAAACGATCATTTGTCCCATCTTTTGAGGCCGCATATCCCCCGAACCATTTTCTGCAGTCTTTGTGGTACGTATTTAGCTTAGGTGTATGGCCACCTTTATACAATGTTTTCTGCAATGCGCCACGCAAAAAGTCAGTACTATAAAAATGTATATTAAAAAAACAAAAAAACAAAACTGATCTTGGAAATAGAAATAGAAATCATAGCCTCTGCAAATAAATTTGGTGTGCAGTGACTTGGTTCCCTGCCACCCAAAGATGCCACGTCACACCCACACTTCCAAAAGGTAGAGAATAAAATCAAGCAGAGAAATATGGAGGAAGGACAGACTTTATATCGTTTTACTGTACTCTGCAGATCACGATTCACTTAGCGTTCACCACTTATGCCAAGATGAATGGCTCCATGTGGTTTTGTATTAAGATTATAAAAGTTTTAATATGACCTTCGCGTACGCGGTCCTGTTAATTGAATATCCTGTTGAATGTGCACGTAGATGTACCTTGGAGGACTTCAACGGAAATGAAGCTGTCAAGGATAATTTCAAGAAGTCACTACTGATATATTGGTTTGCAACATAATCTCTCAATTTTTTGGGTGGATGTAAATTAGTCATTCCCTGGTTAGGAGATCAGTTTTAAAGAGACTCCGTAACAAAAATTTCATCCGGTTTTCTTCCATCCTACAAGTTCCAAAATCTATTCTAATGTGTTTTGGCTTACTGCAGCACGTTCTACTATCACCATCTCTGTAATAAATCAACTTATTTCTCTCCTGTCAGACTTGTCGGCCTGTGTCTGGAAGGCTGCCAAGTTCTTCAGTGTTGTGGTTCTATGATGCATCTCCCCCCTCCAGGCCCCTCTCTGCACACTGCCTGTGTGTTATTTAGATTAGTGCAGCTTCTCTCTGCTCTATTATCTTTTACAAGCTGGATACATCCTCCTCTGAGCTGGCTGGGCTTTCACATACTGAGGAATTACATACAGGCACAGCTGTCTGCACTCTGCAGGAAGAAACAGCCTGACACTTCAGTGGAAGATAGCTGCAGGGGGAAAGAAATACACAAATGATCTCTTGAGATTAAAAAGGAATGCTGTATACAGCCTGCTTGTGTATGGATGTATTTTCTATGTGTGGACATACTGTACATCAACCTACTTCCTGTTTTGGTGGCCATTTTGTTTGTTTATAAACAAACTTTTAAAAACTGTTTTTAACCACTTTTAATGCGGCGAGGAGCGGCGAAATTGTGTCAGAGGGTAATAGGAGATGTCCCCTAACGCACTGGTATGTTTACTTTTGTGCGATTTTAACAATACAGATTCTCTTTAAGAGGACCTCTAGTGTCACATAGTAGAAGTTAGTCAATTTTTCAGGATACCAACTTTCACAGTAATTATCCTGGTTTCAGCATCAGAAATGCTGGGTATTTGTGCAGGGGAGGAACGATTAGGGTTAGGCACCACCAAAGGGAGTCTTAGGGTTAGGCACCGCCTTGGGGATTCTGAAGGTTAGACACCACCAGATGGTTAGAGTTAGGCATCGGTATTGGATGGTTCAGTGTGAGGGTAGTATTAGGTTAAGCTGTATAAAACAGGGCTGTGGAGTCGGAGTCGGAGCAATTTTGGGTGCCTGAAGTTGGAGTCGGGAAAAAAATGCATCGACTCCGACTCCTAATGAATTTAAACTGTAATTAAAATAGAAAATATGAAAAAATGTTCTATTTCTCAGATAATAGTCATCATAAATAATTTATATATACAGTAATAGCTCTGCTTAGTCCACAAAAATGAAATAAACCAATCAAAATTAGTTACTTGTGCTACTTCAATAAAGCAGTCCCCGTATTTTTAAAGTCAGATATACACATCTGATTGTGACTGTACAGTATATATGTATATATATATATATATATATATATACGTGTACACAGGAATCTCTTATATATACTAAATAACATGTATGCTGTAAGAATACAGCCTGATGTGTATCCATGTCACTAATAGAGATGGTCAAAGAGATGGAAAAAATTCTGTGTTGATGCTGATTTATGCAAATGTATGCACTCTCTTTGCTCATGAAATCAAATAATTTGAATGTTCATAAAATTTGGTTTGGTGAGTACGAATTAAAGGGTAGCTGAGACGGATGAAAAGAAAAGTTTTATACATAACTGGGGCTTCCTCCAGCCCCCTTCAGGCCAATCAGTCCCTCGCTGTCTTCCTCCACCCCCTGGATCTTCTGCTATGAGTCCCGGTAATTCAGCCAGTCAGCGAAGTCCGGCCACATGCCGCTCCTACAGCCAGGAACATTCTGCACTTGCGCAATAGTGCTGCGCAGGTGTAGTACGCTCCTGGTGGCGGAGTGTGTGCATACGTACTACGCCAGACTGGCTCAAGTACCTGGACTCATAGCAGAAGATCCAGCTTGCGGAGGAAGGTAACGAGGGACTGATTAGCCTGAATGGGGATGGAGGAAGCTCCAGGTATGTATAACACTTAAATTTCATCTGTCTCAGGTTTACTTTGTTACACAGTAGTACTATACTCTACATATGCACTCCCCACAGAGCTGCAGGAATCCATTGAGAATGTTGTGCACATTGAACACAGAGGTGTTGTCTATCACCCATAAACCTGGTTCAGATTTTGCATGAAGAATTTGTAATAGAGAAGAGGAAGAAACGACTCATTCTCATGCAGAGTACCTGCACATTACTCTTACATGTACCCACAGTCACATTGCCTAGGTCCTGATCCATGTTCAGATTGTGCATGAAGAATGTGTAATAGAGGAAGAATCCCCTCATTCTCCTGCAGAGTACCTGTACATCATTCTTACATGCACCCACAGTCACATTGCCTAGGGCCTGATCCATGTTCAGATTGTGCATGAAGAATGTGTAATAGAGGAAGAATCCACTCATTCTCCTGCAGAGTACCTGCACACCATTCTTACATGCACCCACAGTCACATTGCCTAGGGCCTGTTCCGGCCTGTACCTTTTACAAGTACTCTTACCAAGGACTAGTTTTAGTCTATGACCAAAGGGAATAAATATGGCAGTCTACATATCCTTCTCACTTCAGTTGTCTTTAAAAATTCCTAAGCGTTGGCAGTTAAGAGACGAATTTCATGTTACTTACGTTTGATCAACTAGATTGAAATATGTAAATTAGAGGAGTCGGAGTCGAGGAGTCAGAGTCAGTTGAATCCTAAACTTAGGAGTCGGAGTCTGTGGATTTTTGTACCGACTCCACAGCCCTGGTATAAAATCGGTATTAGCAATTTTTGTTACAAAATATTTTCATTTTCATATGCCATCTGTTTTAAAACGTTCCTTATCGTTCACAGGTTTTTAGCTTCACCTCGGGTCTAGTTGAACACAATGTTTATCGTTTATTAAGATTTCAGCTTCACCTCGCACCCATATTTCCTCGCACCTCTATTTCATGCACGCGTGATGTAACTGTCAGCAGTAGAGATGCACCACTTGTGATAAATGTAAGAATGTAAATCAATGTGAGGAAATGCTTTACAAAGTGCAAACACTGAATACATAATTGATGAAGTAATATTATATATATATATATATATATATATATATATATACAGGATCTTCTTAAAAAATTAGCATATTGTGATAAAGTTCATTATTTTCTGTAATGTACTGTTAAACATTAGACTTTCATATATTTTAGATTCAATTACACACAACTGAAGTAGTTCAAGCCTTTTATTGTTTTAATATTGATGATTTTGGCATACAGCTCATGAAAACCCCAAATTCCTATCTCAAAAAATTAGTATATTTTATTCGACCAATAAAAGAAAAGTGTTTTTAAAACAAAAAAAGTCAACCTTCAAATAATTATGTTCAGTTATGCATTCAATACTTGATCGGGAATCCTTTTGCAGAAATGACTGCTTCAATGCGGCGTGGCATGGAGGCAATCAGCCTGTGGCACTGCTCAGGTGTTATGGAGGCCCAGGATGCTTCGATAGCGGCCTTAAGCTCATCCAGAGTGTTGGGTCTTGAGTCTCTCAACTTCCTCTTCACAATATCCCACAGATTCTCTATGGGGTTCAGTTCAGGAGAGTTGGCAGGCCAATTGAGTACAGCAATACCATGGTCAGTAAACCATTTACCAGTGGTTTTGGCACTGTGAGCAGGTGCCGGGTCGTGCTGAAAAATGAAATCTTCATCTCCATAGAGCTTTTCAGCAGATGGAAGCATGAAGTGCTCCAAAATCTCCTGATAGCTAGCTGCATTGACCCGGCATTGATAAAACACAGTGGACCGACACTAGCAGCTGACATGGCACCCCAGACCATCACTGACTGTGGGTACTTGACACTGGACTTCAGGCATTTTGGCATTTCCCTCTTCTCAGTCTTCCTCCAGACTCTGGCACCTTGATTTCCGAATGACATGTAAAAGTTGCTTTCATCTGAAAAAAGTACTTTGGACCACTGAGCAACAGTCCAGTGCTGCTTCTCTGTAGCCCAGGTCAGGCGCTTCTGCCGCTGTTTCTGGTTCAAAAGTGGGTTCATGCTTCCATCTGCTGAAAAGCTTTATGGAGATGAAGATTTCATTTTTCAGCATGACCTGGCACCTGCTCACAGTGCCAAAACGACTGGTAAATGGTTTACTGACCATGGTATTACTGTGTTCAATTGGCCTGCCAACTCTCCTGACCTAAACCCCATAGAGAATCTGTGGAATATTGTGAAGAGAAAGTTGAGAGACGCAAGACCCAGCACTCTGGATGAGCTTAAAGCGGAATATAACCCTGCATTTCAACTTTGCTCTAAAACATTATTTACAGTATATTATATGTAGTGTTGGGCGAACATCTAGATGTTCGGGTTCGGGCCGAACAGGCCGAACATGGCCGCGATATTCGGGTGTTCGACCCGAACTCCGAACATAATGGAAGTCAATGGGGACCCGAACTTTTGTGGTTTGTAAAGCCTCCTTACATGCTACATACCCCAAATTTACAGGGTATGTGCACCTTGGGAGTGGGTACAAGAGGAAAAAAAAATTAGCAAAAAGAGCTTATAGTTTTTGAGAAAATCGATTTTAAAGTTTCAAAGGGAAAACTGTCTTTTAAATGCGGGAAATGTCTGTTTTCTTTGCACAGGTAACATGTTTTTTGTCGGCATGCAGTCATAAATGTAATACATATAAGAGGTTCCAGGAAAAGGGACCGGTAACGCTAACCCAGCAGCAGCACACGTGATGGAACAGGAGGAGGGTGGCGCAGGAGGAGAAGAAGGCCACGCTTTGTGAGACACAACAACCCCAGCCTTGCATGAGGGCAAGAAGCGTGCGGATAGCATGCTTTGTACCGCCATGCAGTCATAAATGTAATAAAGATAAGTGGTTCAATAAACAGGGACCACGCGGCAACGCTAACCCAGCAGCAGCAGACGTGATGGAACAGGAGCAGGCGCAGGAGGAGAAGGCCACGCTTTGTGAGACACAACAACCCAGGCCTTGCATGAGGGCAAGAAGCGTGCGGATAGCATGCTTTGTACCGCCATGCAGTCATAAATGTAATAAAGATAAGTGGTTCAATAAACAGGGACCACGCGGCAACGCTAACCCAGCAGCAGCAGACGTGATGGAACAGGAGCAGGCGCAGGAGGAGAAGGCCACGCTTTGTGAGACACAACAACCCAGGCCTTGCATGTGGACAAAAAGCGTGCGGATATAGCAGCAATGCTTTTTGCCGCCATGCAGTCATAAATGTAATACAGATGAGAGGTTCAATAAACAGGGCCCGGAAACGCAACACCATCCCAGATGTTCATTGGTCATGTTACTTGGTTGGGGTCCTGGAGTGTTGCGTAGTCATTTCCAATCCAGGATTGATTCATTTTAATTTGAGTCAGACGGTCTGCATTTTCTGTAGAGAGGCGGATACGCCGATCTGTGACGATGCCTCCGGCAGCACTGAAACAGCGTTCCGACATAACGCTGGCTGCCGGGCAAGCCAGCACCTCTATTGCGTACATTGCCAGTTCGTGCCAGGTGTCTAGCTTCGATACCCAATAGTTGAAGGGTGCAGATGGATGGTTCGACACAGCTACGCCATCTGACATGTAGTCCTTGACCATCTTCTCCAGGCGATCGGTGTTGGAGGTGGATCTGCACGCTTGCTGTTCAGTGGGCTGCGGCTGCATGGGTGTCAGAAAATTTTCCCACTCCAAGGACACTGCCGATACCATTCCCTTTTGGGTACTAGCTGCGGCTTGCGTTGTTTGCTGCCCTCCTGGTCGTCCTGGGTTTGCGGAAGTCAGTCTGTCTGCGTACAACTGGCTAGAGGAGGGGGAGGATGTCAATCTCCTCTCTAAAGTCTCCACAAGGGCCTGCTGGTATTCTTCCATTTTGACCTGTCTGACTCTTTCTTCAAGCAGTTTTGGAACATTGTGTTTGTACCGTGGATCCAGAAGGGTATAAACCCAGTAATTGGTGTTGTCCAGAATGCGCACAATGCGTGGGTCACGTTCAATGCAGTCTAGCATGAATTGAGCCATGTGTGCCAGAGTCCTACCAGAATCCTCATCATCCTCTTGTGAGCGTTGTGATAGTTGTTGTGATGCATCATAGTCGTCACCTTCCTCCTGGTCTGCTTCTGCTGACCATTCGCGTTGAATTGTGGAAGTCCAACGTGCACCGCTCTGGCCCTCGTCAGTGGTGGCATGAAATTCCTGCTCCAACTCCAGCTGTTCCTCCTCCTCTTCTTCGTCATAGCTGCTGGGGCCAGCGTTCCCTGAGGCGGATGGCCTGATGTTGGTACCATCACGCTGATCGTTTTCTCCTTCAGATTCCCCCAGTTGCATCATGACAGCTGTTTCCTTGATTTTTAACATCGACCTCTTCAGTAAACACAGCAGTGGTATGGTAATGCTGACTGAAGAGTTGTCACTGCTCACAAGCAACGTGGATTGCTCAAAATTTTGGAGGACTTGGCAGAGGTCCAACATGTTGGCCCAATCGGATCCACAGAAGCTTGGCAGCTGGCCGGATGCGCCTCGGTACTGCGCCGTCATGTACTGGACCACTGCACTCTTCTGCTCGCAAAAGCGGGCTAGCATGTGCAGCGTAGAATTCCAGCGCGTAGGGACATCACACAGCAAGCGATGGTGGGGGAGATTGAAGCGCTCCTGCATCTTGGCGAGTGCCCCCGAAGCAGTACTGGAATTTCTACAATGTTTGGACACTCGACGCACCTTCAACAGCAGATCGGGCACGCCTGGGTATGTCCTCAGGAACCGCTGAACTACTAGGTTCATCACGTGCGCCAGGCAAGGGATGTGTGTCAGCTTAGCCAACCTTAAAGCGCGAATGAGATTACTCCCATTATCACACACAACCATGCCCGGTTTCAGGTCCAGCGGTGCCAGCCACAAATCCGTCTGTTCCTTTATTCCCCTCCAAATTTCCTCCCCTGTGTGCTGCTTATCCCCAAGGCAGATTAGCTTCAGCAACGCTTGCTGACGCATGCCAACAGCTGTGCTGCACTGCTTCCACGATCCTACTGCTGCTGGGTTAGCGTTTCCGGATGAGGTACAGCTTTGAGATGCGTTGGAGGAGAAGGAGTCAGAGAGGTAGGTGCTGCTGTTATCCAGTGGGAGGGACGGCGGTGCAGCTGTTTGTGGCGTGGGCAACACCCGTGCTGTAGCAGGTGAGGAATCGCTGCCAGGCTCCACAAGGTTCACCCAGTGCGCGGTAAGGGAGATGTATCGACCCTGGCCGAACGCACTCGTCCAGGTGTCAGTGGTGAGGTGAACCTTGCAGGCAACGGCATTCTTCAAGCTTCGGGTTATTTTGCTGACCACGTGCTCATGCAACTCAGGCACTGCAGAGCGTGCAAAGTGGTAGCGGCTGGGAACCACGTAACGTGGGATGGCCACTGACATCATGCCCTTGAAGCTGTTTGTCTCCACCAATCGATATGGCAGCATTTCGCAGGCCAGAAGCTTGGCTATGCTGGCTGTTACTGCCACGGCCCGGGGGTCATTTGCTGGCAATTTCCTCTTGCGCTCAAACATCTCCGACACAGACAACTGAACCGTAGCGCTGCACACGGAAGGGCTGTTGGTTGTTGTGTTTGATGAACACTGGGAGACCTCAAGAGCACTACTCCGGAAAGTGACAGTGTCAGCGTCGTCTGATGTTTGTGAATGTTGTGAACCACGCAATGGCTGGGCTACTGCTGCTGCTGAGGCGGGTCTGGTGAACCCAAGGGAGGCAGTGTTGTTTCTGGTACCCTGTCCTGACGCGTTTGCCCAAAGAGTGGGATGTTTGGATAGCATGTGACGGCTCATGCTGGTGGTGGAGAGGTTGTTAATATTTTTCCCCCTGCTCAGGCGGGTCTTGCACACCTTGCAAATCGCCATGGTAACATCCTCAGTGCAGTCTTCAAAGAAAGCCCAGACTTTGGAGCACCTGCCTCCTTGCTGGCGATTTCTGTTTGCTCCTCTTTTGCCTCTCACTTGAACTTCCACGCTTGTGGTGCCTGAAATTGCGCGCCGCCTACCTTGTGGCACAAGGCGAACTCGTGCAGCAGTGTGTTCTTCAACAGACTCATCTGTGCTGCTGCTACGACGGCGATGTTCTCGTTCACAAACAAAATCTGGGTCTCTGTCCACATTGTCCATACCCTCCTCTTCCATTTCCTCAAACTCGTCATATGTCATTGTGGGCCACCGCCGTGGAGTAGAGCTCCCCACAACAACCTCTGCGCAGCACACTCCAACGTCGTCTTCCAGATCTTGTCGGCCGACCTCCTGCAATTGCAACCCCTCCTGCCCAAATTGCTCTGGGATTTGGGTTTCCGAGTCCTCTTCGGACTCGCCTTGTATTTCAGTGCGCGGTGCATTTCCCACAGTTAACGGTTGTGAATCCAGGCACAACATTTCTGGCTGTTCCTCCATTGACCTTTGAAAGGTGGAAGTTTGTTGGGCTGGGAATAGCTCCTGCGAATACCCCATTGTGTCCTGAGGTAATTCATCGGACTGGTTATCTGGCAGTTGTGTGCGTGGTGTCGCTGCCGGTTGTGTCAGCTTTGTGCCCACTGGCTCCTTGTAACTGGCTGAGGACTCGGACCTCGTGCGTGATGTGCTGGTGCTGCTTAACCCACTGCTGGACGCTTGAGAGGTCATCCAAGTAATTATCTGGTCCTGTTCTTTTGGATTTGTGAGGGTTGTTGTCCTGGACAACATGGGCGGTATTGAGTGGGTTTTCTTGGGTGCTCCCCTGTGGCCTGTACGTGAACCGTCAGGGGAAACACCTCTTCCCTTGCCCCTCCCTCTTTCACCGGATTTCTTCCTCATTTCACTTATCCTTACAGTACACGCTGACTGGCAGCAGTACAGTGGCAGTACAGAAATGCTATACAGTACCACTATTCCCAGCAGCGACACAGAGCACAATGCTATACAGTGACGGGTGAGCGGTGTACCACTATTCCCAGCAGTGACACAGAGCACAATGCTATACAGTGACGGGTGAGCGGTGTACCACTATTCCCAGCAGCGACACAGAGCACAATGCTATACAGTGGCGAACGAGCGGTGTACCACTATTCCCAGCAGACACAGAACAGTACACAGAATGCTATATAGTGTGGCTGAACGAGCGGTGTACCACTATTCCCAGCAGACACAGAACAGTACACAGAATGCTATATAGTGTGGCTGAACGAGCGGTGTACTACTGTTCCCAGCAGACACAGAACAGTACACAGAATGCTATATAGTGTGGCTGAACGAGCGGTGTACTACTGTTCCCAGCAGACACAGAACAGTACACAGAATGCTATATAGTGTGGCTGAACGAGCGGTGTACCACTGTTCCCAGCAGACACAGAACAGTACACAGAATGCTATATAGTGTGGCTGAACGAGCGGTGTACCACTATTCCCAGCAGACACAGAACAGTACACAGAATGCTATATAGTGTGGCTGAACGAGCGGTGTACCACTATTCCCAGCAGACACAGAACAGTACACAGAATGCTATATAGTGTGGCTGAACGAGCGGTGTACTACTGTTCCCAGCAGACACAGAACAGTACACAGAATGCTATATAGTGTGGCTGAACGAGCGGTGTACCACTGTTCCCAGCAGACACAGAACAGTACACAGAATGCTATATAGTGTGGCTGAACGAGCGGTGTACCACTATTCCCAGCAGACACAGAACAGTACACAGAATGCTATATAGTGTGGCTGAACGAGCGGTGTACCACTATTCCCAGCAGACACAGAACAGTACACAGAATGCTATATAGTGTGGCTGAACGAGCGGTGTACTACTGTTCCCAGCAGACACAGAACAGTACACAGAATGCTATATAGTGTGGCTGAACGAGCGGTGTACTACTGTTCCCAGCAGACACAGAACAGTACACAGAATGCTATATAGTGTGGCTGAACGAGCGGTGTACCACTATTCCCAGCAGACACAGAACAGTACACAGAATGCTATATAGTGTGGCTGAACGAGCGGTGTACCACTATTCCCAGCAGACACAGAACAGTACACAGAATGCTATATAGTGTGGCTGAACGAGCGGTGTACCACTGTTCCCAGCAGACACAGAACAGTACACAGAATGCTATATAGTGTGGCTGAACGAGCGGTGTACTACTGTTCCCAGCAGACACAGAACAGTACACAGAATGCTATATAGTGTGGCTGAACAAGCGGTGTACTACTGTTCCCAGCAGACACAGAACAGTACACAGAATGCTATATAGTGTGGCTGAACGAGCGGTGTACTACTGTTCCCAGCAGACACAGAACAGTACACAGAATGCTATATAGTGTGGCTGAACGAGCGGTGTACTACTGTTCCCAGCAGACACAGAACAGTACACAGAATGCTATATAGTGTGGCTGAACGAGCGGTGTACTACTGTTCCCAGCAGACACAGAACAGTACACAGAATGCTATATAGTGTGGCTGAACGAGCGGTGTACTACTGTTCCCAGCAGACACAGAACAGTACACAGAATGCTATATAGTGTGGCTGAACGAGCGGTGTACCACTGTTCCCAGCAGACACAGAACAGTACACAGAATGCTATATAGTGTGGCTGAACGAGCGGTGTACCACTGTTCCCAGCAGACACAGAACAGTACACAGAATGCTATATAGTGTGGCTGAACGAGCGGTGTACTACTGTTCCCAGCAGACACAGAACAGTACGCAGAATGCTATATAGTGTGGCTGAACGAGCGGTGTACTACTGTTCCCAGCAGACACAGAACAGTACACAGAATGCTATATAGTGTGGCTGAACGAGCGGTGTACTACTGTTCCCAGCAGACACAGAACAGTACACAGAATGCTATATAGTGTGGCTGAACGAGCGGTGTACCACTGTTCCCAGCAGACACAGAACAGTACACAGAATGCTATATAGTGTGGCTGAACGAGCGGTGTACTACTGTTCCCAGCAGACACAGAACAGTACACAGAATGCTATATAGTGTGGCTGAACGAGCGGTGTACTACTGTTCCCAGCAGACACAGAACAGTACACAGAATGCTATATAGTGTGGCTGAACGAGCGGTGTACTACTGTTCCCAGCAGACACAGAACAGTACACAGAATGCTATATAGTGTGGCTGAACGAGCGGTGTACCACTGTTCCCAGCAGACACAGAACAGTACACAGAATGCTATATAGTGTGGCTGAACGAGCGGTGTACTACTGTTCCCAGCAGTGACACACAATGACTGGGGGGGACCCTGGCTAGCGTGGCTGGAGCGCGAACTACCCTGCCTGCCTACCCAAAGCTAAACCCACAGACAAATGGCGGAGATATGACGTGGTTCGGGTATTTATTTACCCGAACCACGTGACAGTTCGGCCAATCAGAGCGCGTTCGGGTCCGAACCACGTGACCCGTTCGGCCAATCACAGCGCTAGCCGAACGTTCGGGGAACGTTCGGCCATGCGCTCTTAGTTCGGCCATATGGCCGAACGGTTTGGCCGAGCACCGTCAGGTTTTCGGCCGAACTCGAACATCACCCGAACAGGGTGATGTTCTGCAGAACCCGAACAGTGGCGAACACTGTTCGCCCAACACTAATTATATGCAACCAGCATTTTTTTTTACTAGACCAGCATTGGAAGGGTTACACAGTGCTTTAAAGTTCCTGGAGATTTCTGCAGACGCATCCGAAGCTGACATAGATACATTTTGTTTACATAAATGTATCTAAGTGTTGAATGTGACTCATCTCTCTGACTGAGAAGGAGTTGGAGGACAGCCAAAGAGTGTGTAACATTTCTCAATAGATACATATAACTAAATAGAATGTAACAATCTAAACTTCTGCATATCTCTCCACGGAACTTTAAACCTCTGTGTTTAACCCTTCCAATGCTGGTCTAGTAAAAAAAATGCTTTTTGCATATAATATGCTGTAAATAATGTTTTAGAGCAAAGTTGAAATGCAGGGTTATATTCCGCTTTAAGGCTGCTATTGAAGCATCGTGGGCCTCCATAACACCGGAGCAGTGCCACAGGCTGATTGCCTCCATGCCACGCCGCATTGAAGCAGTCATTTCTGCAAAAGGATTCCCGACCAAGTATTGAGTGCATAACTGAACATAATTATTTGAAGGTTGACTTTTTTTGTTTTAAAAACACTTTTCTTTTATTGGTCGGATGAAATATGTAAATTTTTTTCAGATAGGAAATTTGGGTTTTCATGAGCTGTATGCCAAAATCATCAATAAGAAAAACAATAAAATGCTTGAACTACTTCAGTTGTGTGTAAT
The DNA here is from genome assembly GCF_040937935.1 of Hyperolius riggenbachi. NCBI lineage: Eukaryota > Metazoa > Chordata > Amphibia > Anura > Hyperoliidae > Hyperolius > Hyperolius riggenbachi. Next base: position 418,733,912 of record NC_090649.1, on the reverse strand, counting down.
GAATCTAAAATATATGAAAGTCTAATGTTTATCAGTACATTACAGAAAATAATGAACTTTATCACAATATGCTAATTTTTTGAGAAGATCCTATATATATATATATATATATATATATACACAAATACAGTGCTGCCCATAATTATTCATACCCCTGGTGGCAGTTTTTGACTTAAAGTTACTTTTATTCAACCAAGTCAAGTCATTTTTGTGACGAGAAATAACATAAGTGTCTCCCAAAAGATAATAAGACAATGTACAAGAGGCATTATTGTGGGAAACAAATGTCTCAGCCTTTATTTACATTTGAACAAATAGAGTCCAGTCCAAAACTATTCATACCCTTCACAAACTGTCACAGTCTGTGGGAAAATCCAAAGTTCTATACCATTCCAAATAGTCCAAGTTGATCTAAAGCATTCTAATTAGGGTAATTACCCTAATTACCCTAATTACATCCTAATTATCCTAATCGAGGGGAGTAACACGGGTGTGACATCACATGGTGGGCAGGGTAAGTGGGGAGCTCTAAGCTCTCGGCTGGCGATCAAACATATCGATCCACCTGGCTGATCACTCACTGAGGCATGGGGACTGTACACACATACTAGATTCCCAGCAGAGGCTCTTGTGTTCAGTTGAATTGGCCATATTTTATTTACCTTTAACAATATGGTAGAGTGAAGAGAAAGGCTGGCACTGCTGTGGAGGTAGATTTATTGTTGCATATAATATCACAGTGCAATATACAAAGCTGCAAAGTCGGATGCAAGAGGTACGCATAACATGGTAAGAGGAGACACGTGGATGGTGGTGGGTGCGGGGCACAGGATGCCAGACGGCCATTTTGCGCAATACAGCCCTTCTATGGAGGCTACCTTGGTTTCTTGTTTTCTTGGTAGCCTCCGTAGAAGCGCTGTATTGCGCTAAACGGCCGTCAGGCATCCTGTGCCCCGCACCCACCACCATCCACCATCCATTGCCCCCAGAGTTTCCCCTGCGGGGAAACTTTAAATTCTTCTTCCACTGATCTTCTCCATGTTTATCGAGGCTGTCACCTTCTTCTTGATCCCTGTAAATTCCATTCTAGGGTTCTTCTTTCTATAGATTCCTCTCCTTTCCTAAGTGTGTTGCCTATCCAACTCCACTTACTTTTCCTTAACTGAATTTCTATTGGTAGTTGGTTGGTATTTTTCCATAGCTCTTTATTTATTTTTCAAGCCATTTTATTCCATATTTTTCAGAACATTAGACACACCGGAATGTAAGACGCACCTAGGTTTAGAGGGCAAAACCAGAGGAAAAATATAAATAAATACTAAACCTGGTGCATCCTTGTTCCAGGAGTGTCTTGTACATATTCTCCCTCATAGTCCTCCTGTGTTCCCTTCTGTCCCCGATGGGTCCCCTTCTGCCCCCCTGTGTTCTTTTTCCCTCCCCCTTTGTGTCCCCTTTTGTCCTCCTGTGTGTCCTACTTTGTCCCTCTCTGTCTCTCCTTCGGCCTCTCCCTGTGTGTGCCCCTGTGTGTCCACATCTATTACTCTGTGGCATCCTCTGGTCCTCTTGCGTGTTTCCCTATGTGGTCCTCCTTTCCCCCTGAGCCCCCTCCTGTCCTCCTGTGTGTCCTCGCCTGCCCCCCGTTTTATTCTCTGGTCCCCTACATGTCTCCTCCACTCCCCCATGTGTCCCTGTGACCTCTCCTTTCCCAGGCGGCTTTCCCTAGTGACGACTTCAGCTGATCGCGTCATCAGCAGAAGCCTTCACTTTGGGAGCCACGCGGGAGATGAAAGGTCTGTGCTCAGCACTGGAATCTCTGGATGAGGTGAGCCGGTGCTGCCACTAAATGTCCTTACACAGGGTGAGCGAGGAGACAAATGGGGGACTGGCGGACCACACAGGGGGACAAGGCAGGTAGACATGTTGCAGCATGTCGGCGGTTCTTATTGGCGGACGATCGTAAGGACTCCCTGTCTTTGGGATATAAAATGCAGGGACATTTCTCCCTGTATTTGGCGAAGAAAAAGTGCGTCTTATATTCCAAAAAATATAAAAAAAATTAATAAGTCTCCATAGACCCTTGTTTACAAAGATCTGGATTTTTGTGGTATGTGTCACCTTCCTAGTTTTACTGTACTTGTGCATAAAAAGACTGATTTCACATTAGTGTTTATAAAATATAAAAAAATCCTTTAATTTCTAATAATCAACACCGGTTTACTAAAAATAAGTAATCTAACCAATTTGTTCAGCTTTTATGAAGCGCTGAATGCAAATCTAGGTATCGGGAAAGCAATAAATGTAAAATACTTGGACAACAGCCTAGTGCGGAAGCTAAGGAAAGGCTGAGGGATTAGAGTAGAATATGTGTGCATGAATAACTAACTGGATAAAGAACAGAAAACAAAGGTGACATTACATAGACCATACTCAAAATGGGCAAATGTTAGCAGGATCCTGTAAATGTCAGTACTGGGCCAATGTATGTATTTGACCTACTAGATGAAACATACAAATAATAAAATGCACTCACATCTTGATATAGATTCAAAAAAGCTTAAACCTTATTTGTGACATATAGGGATCGATTCAGTACATTTTGGTAAAGTTCTCTTTTTATGCATCAATTTTACAGCCTTGGGGCCCATCTCACAAGGGTCATAAAACCCTTGTGAGATGGGCCCCAAGGCCATCATGATCTCCGCACCCATAACAAACGTAGCCACAAAAACACCTGATCTGAAGTATAATCCCCTTTATGGGAGGAGGGGAAGGTTAGTAGTTGGAGGCCCCCACAGCTCTGGGCCCCCCATGCGATCACAGGGGCTGACCCCCTCTAGTTTACACCCTGCTTCTAGTGTTGGGCGAACATCTAGATGTTCGGGTTCGGGCCGAACAGGCCGAACATGGCCGCGATGTTCGGGTGTTCGACCCGAACTCCGAACATAATGGAAGTCAATGGGGACCCGAACTTTTGTGGTTTGTAAAGCCTCCTTACATGCTACATACCCCAAATTTACAGGGTATGTGCACCTTGGGAGTGGGTACAAGAGGAAAATTTTTTTTTAGCAAAAAGAGCTTATAGTTTTTGAGAAAATCGATTTTAAAGTTTCAAAGGGAAAACTGTCTTTTAAATGCGGGAAATGTCTGTTTTCTTTGCACAGGTAACATGTTTTTTGTCGGCATGCAGTCATAAATGTAATACATATAAGAGGTTCCAGGAAAAGGGACCGGTAACGCTAACCCAGCAGCAGCACACGTGATGGAACAGGAGGAGGCGCAGGAGGAGAAGGCCACGCTTTGTGAGACACAACAACCCAGGCCTTGCATGAGGACAAGAAGCGTGCGGATAGCATGCTTTGTACCGCCATGCAGTCATAAATGTAATAAAGATAAGTGGTTCAATAAACAGGGACCACGCGGCAACGCTAACCCAGCAGCAGCAGACGTGATGGAACAGGAGGAGGCGCAGGAGGAGAAGGCCACGCTTTGTGAGACACAACAACCCAGGCCTTGCATGAGGGCAAGAAGCGTGCGGATAGCATGCTTTGTACCGCCATGCAGTCATAAATGTAATAAAGATAAGTGGTTCAATAAACAGGGACCACGCGGCAACGCTAACCCAGCAGCAGCAGACGTGATGGAACAGGAGGAGGCGCAGGAGGAGAAGGCCACGCTTTGTAAGACACAACAACCCAGGCCTTGCATGAGGGCAAGAAGCGTGCGGATAGCATGCTTTGTACCGCCATGCAGTCATAAATGTAATAAAGATAAGTGGTTCAATAAACAGGGACCACGCGGCAACGCTAACCCAGCAGCAGCAGACGTGATGGAACAGGAGGAGGCGCAGGAGGAGAAGGCCACGCTTTGTGAGACACAACAACCCAGGCCTTGCATGAGGGCAAGAAGCGTGCGGATAGCATGCTTTGTACCGCCATGCAGTCATAAATGTAATAAAGATAAGTGGTTCAATAAACAGGGACCACGCGGCAACGCTAACCCAGCAGCAGCAGACGTGATGGAACAGGAGGAGGCGCAGGAGGAGAAGGCCACGCTTTGTGAGACACAACAACCCAGGCCTTGCATGAGGGCAAGAAGCGTGCGGATAGCATGCTTTGTACCGCCATGCAGTCATAAATGTAATAAAGATAAGTGGTTCAATAAACAGGGACCACGCGGCAACGCTAACCCAGCAGCAGCAGACGTGATGGAACAGGAGGAGGCGCAGGAGGAGAAGGCCACGCTTTGTGAGACACAACAACCCAGGCCTTGCATGAGGGCAAGAAGCGTGCGGATAGCATGCTTTGTACCGCCATGCAGTCATAAATGTAATAAAGATAAGTGGTTCAATAAACAGGGACCACGCGGCAACGCTAACCCAGCAGCAGCAGACGTGATGGAACAGGAGCAGGCGCAGGAGGAGAAGGCCACGCTTTGTAAGACACAACAACCCAGGCCTTGCATGAGGGCAAGAAGCATGCGGATAGCATGCTTTGTACCGCCATGCAGTCATAAATGTAATAAAGATAAGTGGTTCAATAAACAGGGACCACGCGGCAACGCTAACCCAGCAGCAGCAGACGTGATGGAACATGAGCAGGCGCAGGAGGAGAAGGCCACGCTTTGTGAGACACAGCAACCCAGGCCTTGCATGAGGGCAAGAAGCGTGCGGATAGCATGCTTTGTACCGCCATGCAGTCATAAATGTAATAAAGATAAGTGGTTCAATAAACAGGGACCACGCGGCAACGCTAACCCAGCAGCAGCAGACGTGATGGAACAGGAGCAGGCGCAGGAGGAGAAGGCCACGCTTTGTAAGACACAACAACCCAGGCCTTGCATGAGGGCAAGAAGCATGCGGATAGCATGCTTTGTACCGCCATGCAGTCATAAATGTAATAAAGATAAGTGGTTCAATAAACAGGGACCACGCGGCAACGCTAACCCAGCAGCAGCAGACGTGATGGAACAGGAGCAGGCGCAGGAGGAGAAGGCCACGCTTTGTAAGACACAACAACCCAGGCCTTGCATGAGGGCAAGAAGCATGCGGATAGCATGCTTTGTACCGCCATGCAGTCATAAATGTAATAAAGATAAGTGGTTCAATAAACAGGGACCACGCGGCAACGCTAACCCAGCAGCAGCAGACTTGATGGAACAGGAGCAGGCGCAGGAGGAGAAGGCCACGCTTTGTGAGACACAGCAACCCAGGCCTTGCATGAGGGCAAGAAGCGTGCGGATAGCATGCTTTGTACCGCCATGCAGTCATAAATGTAATAAAGATAAGTGGTTCAATAAACAGGGACCACGCGGCAACGCTAACCCAGCAGCAGCAGACGTGATGGAACAGGAGGAGGCGCAGGAGGAGAAGGCCACGCTTTGTAAGACACAACAACCCAGGCCTTGCATGAGGGCAAGAAGCGTGCGGATATAGCAGCAATGCTTTTTGCCGCCATGCAGTCATAAATGTAATACAGATGAGAGGTTCAATAAACAGGGACCGGAAACGCTACACCATCCCAGATGTTCATTGGTCATGTTACTTGGTTGGGGTCCTGGAGTGTTGCGTAGTCATTTCCAATCCAGGATTGATTCATTTTAATTTGAGTCAGACGGTCTGCATTTTCTGTGGAGAGGCGGATACGCCGATCTGTGACGATGCCTCCGGCAGCACTGAAACAGCGTTCCGACATAACGCTGGCTGCCGGGCAAGCCAGCACCTCTATTGCGTACATTGCCAGTTCGTGCCAGGTGTCTAGCTTCGATACCCAATAGTTGAAGGGTGCAGATGGATTGTTCGACACAGCTACGTCATCTGACATGTAGTCCTTGACCATCTTCTCCAGGCGATCAGTGTTGGAGGTGGATCTGCACGCTTGCTGTTCAGTGGGCTGCTGCTGCATGGGTGTCAGAAAATTTTCCCACTCCAAGGACACTGCCGATACCATTCCCTTTTGGGCACTAGCTGCGGCTTGCGTTGTTTGCTGCCCTCCTGGTCGTCCTGGGTTTGCGGAAGTCAGTCTGTCTGCGTACAACTGGCTAGAGGAGGGGGAGGATGTCAATCTCCTCTCTAAAGTCTCCACAAGGGCCTGCTGGTATTCTTCCATTTTGACCTGTCTGACTCTTTCTTCAAGCAGTTTTGGAACATTGTGTTTGTACCGTGGATCCAGAAGGGTATAAACCCAGTAATTGGTGTTGTCCAGAATGCACACAATGCGTGGGTCACGTTCAATGCAGTCTAGCATGAATTGAGCCATGTGTGCCAGAGTCCTACCAGAATCCTCATCATCCTCTTGTGAGCGTTGTGATAGTTGTTGTGATGCATCATAGTCGTCACCTTCCTCCTGGTCTGCTTCTGCTGACCATTCGCGTTGAATTGTGGAAGTCCAACGTGCACCGCTCTGGCCCTCGTCAGTGGTGGCATGAAATTCCTGCTCCAACTCCAGCTGTTCCTCCTCCTCTTCTTCGTCATAGCTGCTGGGGCCAGCGTTCCCTGAGGCGGATGGCCTGATGTTGGTACCATCACGCTGATCGTTTTCTCCTTCAGATTCCCCCAGTTGCATCATGACAGCTGTTTCCTTGATTTTCAACATCGACCTCTTCAGTAAACACAGCAGTGGTATGGTAATGCTGACTGAAGAGTTGTCACTGCTCACAAGCAACGTGGATTGCTCAAAATTTTGGAGGACTTGGCAGAGGTCCAACATGTTGGCCCAATCGGATCCACAGAAGCTTGGCAGCTGGCCGGATGCGCCTCGGTACTGCGCCGTCATGTACTGGACCACTGCACTCTTCTGCTCGCAAAAGCGGGCTAGCATGTGCAGCGTAGAATTCCAGCGCGTAGGGACATCACACAGCAAGCGATGGTGGGGGAGATTGAAGCGCTCCTGCATCTTGGCGAGTGCCCCCGAAGCAGTACTGGAATTTCTACAATGTTTGGCCACTCGACGCACCTTCAACAGAAGATCGGCCACGCCTGGGTATGTCCTCAGGAACCGCTGAACTACTAGGTTCATCACGTGCGCCAGGCAAGGGATGTGTGTCAGCTTAGCCAACCTTAAAGCGCGAATGAGATTACTCCCATTATCACACACAACCATGCCCGGTTTCAAGTCCAGCGGTGCCAGCCACAAATCCGTCTGTTCCTTTATTCCCTTCCAAATTTCCTCCCCTGTGTGCTGCTTATCCCCAAGGCAGATCAGCTTCAGCAACGCTTGCTGACGCATGCCAACAGCTGTGCTGCACTGCTTCCACGATCCTACTGCTGCTGGGTTAGCGTTTCCGGATGAGGTACAGCTTTGAGATGCGTTGGAGGAGAAGGAGTCAGAGAGGTAGGTGCTGCTGTTGTTATCCAGTGGGAGGGACGGCGGTGCAGCTGTTTGCGGCGTGGGCAACACCCGCGCCGTAGCAGGTGAGGAATCGCTGCCAGGCTCCACAAGGTTCACCCAGTGCGCGGTAAGGGAGATGTATCGACCCTGGCCGAACGCACTCGTCCAAGTGTCAGTGGTGAGGTGAACCTTGCAGGCAACGGCATTCTTCAAGCTTCGGGTTATTTTGCTGACCACGTGCTCATGCAACTCAGGCACTGCAGAGCGCGCAAAGTGGTAGCGGCTGGGAACCACGTAACGTGGGATGGCCACTGACATCATGCCCTTGAAGCTGTTTGTCTCCACCACTCGATATGGCAGCATTTCGCAGGCCAGAAGCTTGGCTATGCTGGCTGTTACTGCCACGGCCCGGGGGTCATTTGCTGGCAATTTCCTCTTGCGCTCAAACATCTCCGACACAGACAACTGAACCGTAGCGCTGCACACGGAAGGGCTGTTGGTTGTTGTGTTTGATGAACACTGGGAGACCTCAAGAGCACTACTCCGGAAAGTGACAGTGTCAGCGTCGTCTGATGTTTGTGAATGTTGTGAACCACGCAATGGCTGGGCTACTGCTGCTGCTGAGGCGGGTCTGGTGGTGAGTCTGGTGAACCCAAGGGAGGCAGTGTTGCTGGTACCCTGTCCTGCCGCGTTTGCCCACAGAGTGGGATGTTTGGATAGCATGTGGCGGCTCATGCTGGTGGTGGAGAGGTTGTTAATACTTTTCCCCCTGCTCAGGCGAGTCTTGCACACCTTGCAAATCGCCATGGTAACATCCTCAGTGCAGTCTTCAAAGAAAGCCCAGACTTTGGAGCACCTGCCTCCTTGCTGGCGATTTCTGTTTCCTCCTCATTTGCCTCTCACTCTAACTTCCACGCTTGTGGTGCCTGAAATTGCGCGCCGCCTACCTTGTGGCACAAGGCGAACTCGTGCAGCAGTGGGTTCTTCAACAGACTCATCTGTGCTGCTGCTACGACGGCGATGTTCTCGTTCACAAATAAAATCTGGGTCTCTGTCCACATTGTCCATACCCTCCTCTTCCATCTCCTCAAACTCGTCATATGTCATTGTGGGGGGCCGCCGCCGTGGAGTAGAGCTCCCCAGAACAACCTCTGCGCAGCTCACTCCAACGTCGTCTTCCAGATCTTGTCGGCCGACCTCCTGCAATTGCAACCCCTCCTGCCCAACTTGCTCTGGGATTTGGGTTTCCGAGTCCTCCTCGGACTCGCCTTGTATTTCAGTGCGCGGTGCATTTCCCACAGTTAATGGTTGTGAATCCGGGCACAACATTTCTGGCTGTTCCTCCATTGACCTTTCATAGGTGGAAGTTTGTTGGGCTGGGAATAGCTCCTGCGAATACCCCATTGTGTCCTGAGGTAATTCATAGGACTGGTTATCTGGCAGTTGTGTGCGTGGTGTCGCTGCCGGTTGTGTCAGCTTTGTGCCCACTGGCTCCTTGTAACTGGCTGAGGACTCGGACCTCGTGCGTGATGTGCTGGTGCTGCTTAACCCACTGCTGGACGCTTGAGAGGTCATCCAAGTAATTATCTGGTCCTGTTCTTTTGGATTTGTGAGGGTTGTTGTCCTGGACAACATGGGCGGTATTGAGTGGGTTTTCTTGGGTGCCCCCCTGTGGCCTGTACGTGAACCGTCAGGGGAAACACCTCTTCCCTTGCCCCTTCCTCTTTCACCGGATTTCTTCCTCATTTCACTTATCCTTACAGTACACGCTGACTGGCAGCAGTACAGTGGCAGTACAGAAATGCTATACAGTACCACTATTCCCAGCAGCGACACAGAGCACAATGCTATACAGTGGCGGGTGAGCGGTGTACTACTGTTCCCAGGCCCAGCAGACACAGAGTGGAAGTAAACACAATGCTATATAGTCTGGCTGAGCGGTGTACACAGAGTGGCAGTACACACAATGCTATATAGTCTGGCTAAGCCGTGTACACAGAGTGTCAGAAAACACAATGCTATATATAGCGTGGCTGAGCGAGGTGCACAGTGGCAGTACACACAATGCTATATTAGTCAGGCTAAGCCGTGTACACAGAGTGTCAGTAAACAATGGTATATAGTCTGGCTGAGCGGTGTACACAGAGTGTCAGTAAACAACGGTATATAGTCTGGCTGAGCGGTGTACACAGAGTGGCAGTAAACACATTGCTATATATAGCGTGGCTGAGCGAGGTGCACAGTGGCAGTACACACAATGCTATATAGTCAGGCTAAGCCGTGTACACAGAGTGTCAGAAAACACAATGCTATATATAGCGTGGCTGAGCAAGGTGCACAGTGGCAGTACACACAATGCTTTATAGTCAGGCTGAGCCGTGTACACAGAGTGTCAGTAAACAATGGTATATAGTCTGGCTGAGCGGTGTACACAGAGTGTCAGTAAACAACGGTATATAGTCTGGCTGAGCGGTGTACACAGAGTGGCAGTAAACACAATGCTATATATAGCGTGGCTGAGCGAGGTGCACAGTGGCAGTACACACAATGCTATAGAGCCAGGCTAAGCCGTGTACACAGAGTGTCAGAAAACACAATGCCATATATAGCGTGGCTGAGCGAGGTGCACAGTGGCAGTACACACAATGCTATATTAGTCAGGCTAAGCCGTGTACACAGAGTGTCAGAAAACACAATGCTATATATAGCGTGGCTGAGCGAGGTGCACAGTGGCAGTACACACAATGCTATATATAGCGTGGCTGAGCGAGGTGCACAGTGGCAGTACACACAATGCTATATATAGCGTGGCTGAGCGAGGTGCACAGTGGCAGTACACACAATGCTATATTAGTCAGGCTAAGCCGTGTACACAGAGTGTCAGAAAACACAATGCTATATATAGCGTGGCTGAGCGAGGTGCACAGTGGCAGTACACACAATGCTATATATAGCGTGGCTGAGTGAGGTGCACAGTGGCAGTACACACAATGCTATATATAGCGTGGCTGAGCGAGGTGCACAGTGGCAGTACACACAATGCTATATTAGTCAGGCTAAGCCGTGTACACAGAGTGTCAGAAAACACAATGCTATATATATAGCGTGGCTGAGCGAGGTGCACAGTGGCAGTACACACAATGCTATATATAGCGTGGCTGAGCGAGGTGCACAGTGGCAGTACACACAATGCTATATATAGCGTGGCTGAGCGAGGTGCACAGTGGCAGTACACACAATGCTATATATAGCGTGGCTGAGCGAGGTGCACAGTGGCAGTACACACAATGCTATATTAGTCAGGCTAAGCCGTGTACACAGAGTGTCAGAAAACACAATGCTATGTATATAGCGTGGCTGAGCGAGGTGCACAGTGGCAGTACACACAATGCTATATATAGCGTGGCTGAGCGAGGTGCACAGTGGCAGTACACACAATGCTATATATAGCGTGGCTGAGCGAGGTGCACAGTGGCAGTACACACAATGCTATATTAGTCAGGCTAAGCCGTGTACACAGAGTGTCAGAAAACACAATGCTATATATATAGCGTGGCTGAGCGAGGTACACAGTGGCAGTAAACAATGCTATATATAGTGTGGCTGAGCGAGCGGTGTACTACTGTTCCCAGCAGCGACACACAATGACTGGGGGGGACCCTGGCTAGCGTGGCTGGAGAGCGAACTACCCTGCCTGCCTACCCAAAGCTAAACCCACAGACAAATGGCAGAGATATGACGTGGTTCGGGTATTTATTTACCCGAACCACGTGACCGTTCGGCCAATCAGAGCGCGTTCGGGCCCGAACCACGTGACCCGTTCGGCCAATCACAGCGCTAGCCGAACGTTCGGGGAACGTTCGGCCATGCGCTCTTAGTTCGGCCATGTGGCCGAACGGTTTGGCCGAGCACCGTCAGGTGTTCGGCCGAACTCGAACATCACCCGAACAGGGCGATGTTCTGCAGAACCCGAACAGTGGCGAACACTGTTCGCCCAACACTACCTGCTACACAGCAATAATGTACAGTATTGGAGTTAGTACAGCATATAACCAACTATTGCTTGTGGATGGTGTGTAAGAGGAAACACCATACTTAATATTATTAATTTGGTTGTCATATACTTCACAACCCAGCCTGCTGGCTATAAACGTAGGGACAATAATATGGATATTAGAGTTTATTGATGTTAGATATTTTCTCTGAGGGAGGATATTTTCCAAGCCTCCGATGCATCCCGTGTTGCAGAATTGTGATTTATGAAGTATCCTTACATGCTTTAGTGACACTTGTACTCACAGGACATTGATTTACACTCCGTACGGAGTCTCTTGCATTAAATTGCTTTAAATATTTTCCCCTCTCTTTAATAAGAGGAGCTGGCCTCAGCGGCTCCTCTCTTCTCAGGGATGGATAAATCAAGTCACTGGTAATCCACTTTGCTGTAATACCCAGGAAAAAAACTACATATAAAATTTATATACTGGGCACTGGGTTTTAGATGCTAGTAAACCACTTTGTGGAAGTGTGATAAAGTGTATGAGCTTTTCAAGAAATGGGATGCATACGAAATGTCAGCGTTCAAGTGGAGTTACTACATGTTCCAAAGTAACAAAGTTCTGTAAAAACATTTTGGTCTTAAAGGGAAGGTTCAGGGAGGGTGGTTAAAAAATAAAAATCAATTTCCACTTACCTGGGGCTTCCTCCAGCCCGTGGCAGGCAGGAGGTGCCCTCGCCGCCACTCCGCAGGCTCCCGGTGGTCTCCGGTGGCCGACCTGACCTGGCCAGGCCGGCTGCCAGGTTGGGCTCTTCTGCGCTCCAAGGCCCAGCACTTCTGCGTCCCACGCCGGCGGACGTCCTCCGGGCTGTACTGCGCAGGCGCAGTAGTTCTGCGCCTGTGCAGTACAGCCCGGCGGACGTCCGATGACATCAGCGCGCCGGCGTGGGACCACCGGAGACCACCGGGAGCCTGCAGAGCGGAGGCGAGGGCACCTCCTGCCTGCCACGGGCTCGAGGAAGCCCCAGGTAAGTGGAAATTAATTTTTATTTTTTAGCCACCCTCCCTGAACCTTCCATTTAAGCCCAATCTACACGATACGATTCTTTTTTCCTGTCTACAGAGAGTGACTTCTTAACCACATAAGTACCAGCGGTCTCTGTCCCCTTAAGGGCCAGAGACCGCTGGTACCAGAAACTGCCAGATACAGACAAATCGCTGCACATACCTGCTGTCCACGCAGCACTACGGGAACCTCAGGCCACCCACTCTGCTATTTTTGTATCACGGCAGAGCGCTGTAAGACGGTCAGGAGTTGCTTTCATTAGCTCCTGACCGTATGTAAGCCAATAGGAGTTGCTTAAATAGATGACAGGGTCAAGAGCCAATGAAATCAGCTTCTGACCGACTCACATAGTTCTGCCATCATAGGAACAGCAGGGCGAGTGAGCTGCAGGGGGCAGAGCCAGAGACTGACAAGATTGGTGAGAACTGCGGAAGGGGCGAGAATGGGCGGCGGCGGGGAGGTGAAATCTACACCCTGGCAGGTATTGGGGAAGAAGTGAGAAACAGAGCAGAGGCAGAGCAGATTAATTATAAACAAATCTGAGACAGCATGCTATTATTCTTATGCCAGCTGTCTGCCTGCCTGCCTGGAGTCAAAGTGGGTTTGGGCTGAAAGAAGGACATGGAGGGGTGGTCATGACATCAAAACCTCCAGCATCCTTTGCATTAATGGTTAGAAAAGAAAATAAATTGCCAGGGCCTGATTTCAGACATGTGGGTCAGGACTTCAAGGCCATTTGTGGCATACAGACCGTGGGGTGAGAAAATCATTCTTTATTATTTGTGATTTTAGCAAACTGTAATTTGTAATTTAAGTACTAACACTCTTTGCCAATGGTGCTAAAAATGATAAAAACACAAGTATATCAACCATGTTTATAAATTTGAAAAGAATTTGTCCCGCATCTGTGGTATACTACTCTTCAGATGATAAGTCACAAACATACATAATGTTCTAACATAATACATAACTAATTCTGATGAAGTTGTCTTGGAAGCATAAAATACATGATTGCTTGCTTAAAGAGAACCCGAGGAGGGGTTCTGAGTATAAAATGCCCATACAGAGGCTGGGTCTGTCTATAGAGCCCAGCCTCTGTTGCTATATAGTTTGCCCCAAAGCCCACCCTGCGCTCTGCAATACCCCCCTAAACACAGCCGCGCTAGGGACACGCAGCGTGTCGCAGCGCGCTGTGTTTTCCTCTCTCCTGTCAGTCTCGCCGCTCCCCCCGCCTCCTGCATCGCTCCGGTCCCGCCCGCGTCCCTTCCCTCATGGCTGATTGGAGGGAAGGGACGCGGGCGGGACCGGAGCGATGCAGGAGGCGGGGGGAGCGGCGAGAATGACAGGAGTGAGGTAAACACAGCGCGCATAGCGCGGCTGTGATTTATGGGGTATTGTTGAGTGCAGGGGGCGATTAGGAGCGATCTATATAGCAACAGAGGCTGGGCTCTATAGACAGACCCAGCCTCTGTATGGGGATTTTATTCCCAGAACCCTGCCTCGGGTTCTCTTTAACCATGTAATGACCAGCAGATCCACCGATCTACCTCCACAAGCTTCACTTTGTGTGGGGCACCCCCACTTGAATGGGGGACTGGTACAATCTGCCTGACTATGGCTACACTCATGACTCAATGAGCAAGCTATAGGGACTGGACCATAAGACAATGGTACTTACAGTTCCCACTAGACAATGGTTGAGGCTACTAATATAGTTTCACAGTTCAGAGTCTTAAGGTGGCCACACACCATACACTTTTTTAAATATCTGTTCAATTTAAGAATTGCAATCAATTTTTCTGACTGATTGTAACATTTCAAAAATATGACCAATGTACCACACACACGTATGTTCAATTTTTTCCTCAATTATGATGAAAATGATTGGAAACTCAGAGAAAATTGCTAGGGTGTGTATATTAATAATTGAACAATCCAACACACACCATACAATTTTTAGTCGAAATTGAAGAGAAATATCTGGCATTCCGGATCGATTTAAATTGAAAAAAACGGGAAATCCGATCAGATTTTTCAGGCGAATGAAAAAAAAAGCTTTCGATTTTTTCGAGAGATACGATCGTTTTTATTGAATTACTGTAAAATCGGATCATTTTATTGTATCGTGTGTGGCCACCTTTATACAGATGTCAAATATTGGTCAATAACCATTGAAGTCAAGCTCAAAGTCACCAATCCAGGCATAATGCACATATTGTATATCGGATGTCCTTCAATCACAATCGTAGGCAAACTCAGAGTCAGCAAGCCAGGGGATATAAAAGTATACCCAGATGTAAGTCAATCACAATCATAAGCAATCTCAGAGATAACAAGCCAGGAGCCATCCACAGAAATAACAACTATGCAGGAGACGAGAGAGTGGTCAGACAGGCTGTGGTCAGTACAGGCAGCAGACAATAAGAATAGTTGAGGTTGAGGAAGTCAGAGTCAGCAAGCCAGGGGTCATACACATATATGCAGATGTAAGTCAATCACAATCATAAGCAATCTTGGAGTCAGCAAGCCATGGTTAATACACATACTGTATATCAAATGTCTGTCAATCACAAACGTAAGCAATCTCAGAGTCAATAAGCCAGGAGCCATACACAGGAATAACAACTATGCAGGAGGCAAGAGACTGTTCAGATAGACTGTGGTGGTCAGTACAGGCAGCAGACAATATGAATAGTTGAGGTAAAGGCAAAGGTTCAGACAGGGATTCAAACAGGTATCAGTAAACAGCACAAAGCAAGCAACAGCAAGTTTAACCCAGCAACTAGCTCTAGTGACTTAACCAGGGCCGGATTTACCATAAGGCACTGTAGGCACGTGCCTACAGGCGCCTTATATGGGCATAGGCGGCTCCCCTCCTCCAATGACCCCCTCCGCTTCACTCCCGCTGTTCTCCCTTGTTTGCAATAACCTGCAGCCAGCCGCTCCGCTTTCACTCCCTCCCCCCGGATGTGAGCAGGTCAGGGATGCCGGGCGGAAGGAGAAGAAGACCAGAAGAAAGCTGTTCTAGCAGTAGGGGTATTCATTAGCAGCTTCCGGCCGCTTCTGCAACTTATATCACAGGTAGTAGAGTAGAAGTATGCCTACACCCCAGCCCGATCGAAGCCGCCCCCTGCCGACAGGCATACTCCCGCAGTGACAGCAACTGGACTGTCCTCCATGGAGGAAAGCACTCGCAGCCCCAGCATGAAGAAAAACAAACAACGGTCACTGGCAGACAGAACAGCTTGATACACGCTGGCCCTGCACGTGCTGGAGTGTTTACATTAAGAAACACAGACCTGTTCCCTGAATTCCTGGAGCAGTAAAAGGAGGGGGGCAGCCCCCAGCCCAGCCTCGATCCTTAACTGGGGAGGTTAGCAAGCAGCTAGCTAAACTACTGCTCTCCTTCTGGATGTCGTCAGAGTACAACACTCAACACAGCCACAACTTCAAGGTGATTCCTACTTCACTGCTCTGTTCTTCATTCCCATCATCCTTATCCTTCACTGCTCTTTCCCCCCACCCTGTTGCTTCACTGCTCTCTCCTCATCTTCATCCTTTACTGCTCTGTCCTCATCCTCCTGCTACACTGCTCTGTCGTTCTCGTTATCCTGCTTCACTGTTCTGTCCTCCTCATCCTCCTGCTTGACTGTTCTGTCCTCCTCATCCTCCTGCTTGACTGTTCTGTCCTCCTCATCCTCCTGCTTCACTGTTCTGTCCACCTCATCCTCCTGCTTCACTGTTCTGTCCTCCTCATCTTCCTGCTGTACTGTTTTGTCCTCCTTATCCTACTGCTTTACTGTTCTGTCCTCCTCATCCTCCTGTTATACTACTTTGTCCTCCTCATCCTCCTGCTATACTGCACTGTCTTCCTCATCCTCCTGCTTCATTGATCTGTCCTCATTCACTGTTCTGTCCTCCTGATCCCCAGCTTCACTGCTCTGTGCTCCTCATCCCCAACTTCACTGCTCTTTACTCCTACTGCTCTGTCCTCTATCCCTGCCTGACATTACTAACCTCTGGAGCTTACACCATAAGGGCCCATTTCCATTAGTGCCAAATTTGGAACAAATCTGCAGTGCTTCCCCACAGGTGAGAGGAGTGGGGAAACGCTGCCTATCTTTTCAATGCCCTTGTCGTCCAGATCGCACAACTATGCGAATCTGGATGGCATGCACCTGAAATTCTATTGCCGTGATATGGCTCAGGAATTCGGGCTGCGTAATTTGCAATACAACGGGAGACGGGCAAAATCTAAAACAACCATGGACCCTAGTGGAAATCGGCCCTTAGCCTTAACAAATATTCTGAACTCTAATCCCTGCGTCATGCTACTAACGGTTTTTAGGATTTTTTACTCTAATCACACTTAGTGACATGAGATGGTGATTAGATGGTAAAATTCTAAGCAGTTAGTGACATGACAAAGGGATTCAAGTTCAGAATATTTTTACTTGGGGGTGTGGCCTGTGTGGAGGGGTGGAGTTTAGGGCACTAGAAAGTCTGTGCCTACAGGCTCCTGAGTTGTAAATCCGGCCCTGGACTTAACGCTGTCACAGGCAAAGACTGAATGTGCCAGCAAGACTTAAAAACTCCCAACAGCCAATCAGGAAGACCCAGTGCAGCAGCCTAGTGATTTATATACTGTACAGCCTGCATTCTAGGTTATTGATATTGATATTTTAGTAATTTCTTGCCCAAATAATAATAATAATAATAATAACATATAATTATATTGGTATGGATTGATTATTATTCACTGTGCGGTCATGCACTGTCTATTGTGGTTTCAATTTGTTTTTACTCAGGGGTAAGTCCCTAATAAATGATTTGTTGATACTTGTGGACAACTTAGTCTGCTTCGATTCTGTTATAGATAGCTTTTCCAAAATGGTTCAGTACTTATTTTTTAAAGAAAATTGGTTAAAAAAAATCCCTTGGGGGTACTCTCAGGAGTAGGAAGCCTCTAGATCAGGCATGGGCAAACCTGTTAAGGAACTACAAGTCCCACAATGCATTGCAGGAGTCTGACAGCCACAGTCATGACTCATAAAGGCAAATGCATTGTGGGTCTTGTAGTTCCGTAACAGCTGGAGGGCCGAGTTTGCCCATGCCTGCTCTAGATCCTAATGAGGCTTCCCCCATCTTCCTCCATCCCGGCTATCCAGTGCTGGAAGCCCCCAAACGGTGGACAAATTTGCCTATTTACCTCCCGGGACTCAGCACAGGCACAGTATCAGCTTTCCGATGAGCTCAGGCGGAAACAGCTGAGCCCGATTGGGTCCACTCTACTGCGCAGGTGCTATTTCCGCCTGATGCCATCGGAAAGCTGCTACTGCACCTGCGCTGGAGCCGGGAAAGTAAATATTGCAGATACTCCTGCGCCTACAGCCAACATCCTTGTAGGCTGTGGTTTCAGGGGCTGCTAGCCCTGAATTGCCTGGACGGAGGACGGGGAAGCTTCATTAGGATCCAGAGGCTTCCCCCTCCTGAGGTAAGTATCCCCCAAGGGTATTTTTTTTTCTTACAGTGTCTCTTTAAGACGCAGTTGCATTGTTGCCAAAACTACAAGGGTTGGATAGGTTTCATTCATATGAGCTCAGTAAAAGTCTGCTGTTCCAACTTTCCATAGTTTCAAGAATTTGTATGCAATATCTATCATTTATACTGCTGTTTGGAGAAAATGTATGTGATGCGTGTAATTTAGCACTACGGCAGTGATAGAAATATAGCTCTTTCAGTTGGTAAATGTGTCAGCCCAACCTTTAAATCAGTCATCTTGACATCTACAAGATTATCGTTAATCAGCTGGGTCTGCTTCAAATTACCGGTCCTACCAGGAGTTACAATAGATTAAGTAACACATAGTGAAAGTCAAAATGATAGAAAATCATTCCTAGAATTGGCAGTTCTTTGGAAGAAGATGGCCAGAGCTTGCAGTTCTATAAAACAAAAAAATAACATGAAATAGAAAGAAACAGGCTGTTACCCGGTACAGCCAAACAGAATGTTCCAAGGATCAGGGGTGTAACAATCGCCCCTGCAAGGGATACAGCTGCAGGGGGGTCGTGAGGGGAGAAGTTTATTTTCCCTGTCCTGAGAGACTGACAACTAAGGGCTTTCTGCTCTCTGCACAGTTGATCTAATGACTGCATCTGGTCAGCCACTGATAAGGAATCATGCAACGTTTTGAAGGTAAAGATTTGTAGACAGTCCCTTTTCAGTGTGCAGCAGGGTCTTGTGTACAGCACCCTACCCCCAGACTTTCCACACACCCCCAAGTGCTGTGTACTGTAGTGATGCTGGAGGAGTCTGCAGAGACAGTTCTGCTCCATCAGAGGAGGACAGAGTGAGTGTAATAAGAAGCTGGAACTAGGAGCACACTCGTCTGTCAGTTTTCTGTGTGTGCGTTTTTCTGTGTGCTTTTTCTGTACACCATGTGTGTCTGTATGTATGGGAAACATGCACATTTTATTACGGAAGCTATTGTAACTGATGTGTGTGCTTTACTGCTGTCAGTTCTTACCTGCCTGGCCTGCCTTTTCAATTTCTGGGGGGGGGGGGGGGGGGGGGGGTCCATCTAAAGTTTTGCAGGGGGATCCAGTTATTTCTAGTTACGCCCCTGCTAAGGATCACAGTTAAACATGCACCGAGAAATTAATTCAACAATTTAGAACGGCAGAGCACATTAATGCCAGTGAATAATTCACAGCAATAGATTGAAATACATTACAGTTGACGCTCCAATACTTTGTTGGAAAATTCTCCCCTACCGTATCCAAATATTAAATAGGACCTGTTAGCAGTGGCTCAGTTCAAAGTGAGTCGATTGTCTCTCTCTGAAGACTCGCTTTGAGAATTCAGGTGAAATGCTGTACGCAATCAAAGGACATTATTGAACAGATTTACAATGCAATGCCTGCTTCTGGGAAAAATGTAATTTTAGAATGGTAAATAGGACAAGGAATTGTTGGCATATTGTACACGGCTGTCTTTATGCGGCCTCTTGTGCTAAATTGACAGGGTGTAAATATTGTAATTTGCCCACTTTTATATTTCTAAATGGAGTAGATTAGAGTATTTATTTATTTTTTGTCTTTACTGTGTGTATCTTGGTTCTCAATCACGTTACTGCTGCATGTCTTTCATGTCACACAGTAAACAGGCAGCAAATGCAAGGAGACATATTAAATGGCCTAGTTGTTTTATTTGGTGAATGCTTGTTTAAATTCCTCTCTGGTGCTGTGAAAGCCACATTAAATAGCACTTAAATAAATCAAGTGTGAAAAGCATATGGATTGACTATTCCAGTACTGGGGGCTTCTATAGAGCAGAGGGAATTCTTGTCAACATAAGAGAAACCCTAACTGGACACTGAGCATTATTTTTTTAAGAATAACACTTTCCGAAAATCAATATATATATATATTAGTTCTGTTTATTTATAGAACCATTGAAAATGTGGCAGTGTTTTATAGCATGGCAGTAGGCCATTCTTTGCCACCAATGGTGCTTTTAATCTACTGTCACTCCCACCGTCATAGAAATACACCTTGACATGTGAGCGGTATGATTGGAAGTCATTTTAATATACCAACATGTTTTGTGAGGCCCTTGATTATGTTATAATCACAAAATATGACTAATAATTAATATAGTGTTTAGAAAAATATTGGAAAGCCTCTCTTTCATAGAGATAGCTTATATCTAAACCAGCGCTGGGCAAACTATGGTCCGCCGATAGGCAGCCGGACTCCTCTCTTCCCCCCTCACTTCCTGCAGAGTCGCAAGTGGAAGAATTGCAGAGGGTTAAATAACTTACCTACTCACCGCTTTCTGCGTCAGGTCTCCGAGACAACAGGGTGTCAGGACATGCCAGAGTGCCATGTGACTCGTGTCACGTGACACCCTTTTTCCATGGAAACCCGACATAGAAAGTGGAGAGTAGGTGAGTTAATCCTCTGTAATTCTTCCACTCGCGACTCTGCAGGGAGGGAGAAAGGGAGAAATTTTAAGAATGCGGTCCGCGGTCTGCAGCATCCGGCCAGGGCCACGCAGTTTGCCCAGCCCTGATCTAGCCCAAGAATTTGGTAGCAAATGGTTTTATTTTATATTTGAACATTTACAAAGTAGATTAAATGTTTTATTGTCTCTGCTCAATGGCAATCTATTAAGAGTCCCAAAGTTAAAATACATAAACTATTGACCTTTTTTCTATCTCTCCCCTGCCCTCAGAAATTGTATTCTGCCAGACTGTAATCTGCCAGTGATGTTTGCTTTATTCCTGACAAGGTACCCACAAGATTACTGTCACGTTAAAGGATACCGAAAGTGACATGTGACATGATGAGATAGACATGTGTATTTACAGTGCCTAGTGTCACTTCCTGTCTGAGTCAGGATTGAGTCAGCCACTTACATACCTGATATTTAACTCTTTCAGGCAGAGAAAGAAAAAAAGGAACACAGCATAGTTATTTGTGTGCTAGGCACTGTACAAACACATGTCTATCTCATCATGTCACATGTCACTTCGGGTATCCTTTATTACCTGAAAATGAATTCTTTCACGCAGCAAAATAAATCAAGTAAAACAGCCTGGTTATTAATATTTTTGCACTGTACATATACATGTTTATCTCATCATGTCTCATGTTGCCTCGGGTACACTGTAATCTTGGTGCCTATGGCAGTACCAAAACTCAACCTTCACCTCCGTTGGCCAAATTTCCCAATAAAGTATTGAGGTGCATACACATGTCTGATCGTTTGGACATCAAATCGGGCGTGTGTACGGTCGGTCGTTCACCTGATAAGACTGGATTTGAACGATCCGCCAGGCGGATCCGTCACTTGGAAAAATTCGACGTGTATATGCACCTTTAGAGGTAGAGGATCAGCAGGACAGCCAGGCAATTTGCATTGTTTAAACGAAAATAAATATGTCAGCCTCCATATCCCCCTCACTTCAAATGTCCTTTACTATAATTTAAATAATGTGTGAGTTGAAATAAACTGATTTCTTAGTGCATAGATACAGAAATAAAGGGTTCTCTGAAAATGGAGTTGACTGTGCATATCACTGGGGGATAATCTTTTGTTAGTCAATCATGAGATTCATTATTTTGTTGATCTTTGTTTTGCCTATGATGAATGCTAGGGAAGAACATGCTTATACACTCATTGCCATCTAAGGCTGCATTCACCATCTCCAGCAATCTGCTGACACTGAGTCAACTGGCACAGCTCAGGGTGGCATTTGCAAAACACTCCACTGCATATGTAAATTATTCATTAAGTATATTGCCTGAATAACATATTAAACCTGTAAGAATAAAACATACTCCAATGTAATTTCCTTTAAAGCTCATTCAGCAAACAAAAGACATAAATAATATTAGTTTTCCTTATGTATTGCTTCTCATTATGTTAGAGCAAGCACTATAAAGGTAAAACTAATGACTAAAAAAAAAAGATATTCAGCTAAGGAGAGGGAAGGCTGTGGGATCCTATGGAGCCTTCCCGCTCCTCTCATGATCCGCTTGTTCAAGCGATGTCACCCCAGTTTGAATCCACTGCTGTTGGAGGCTTCAGGAGTCATTGGAAGACCAAGTGCTCCTGAAGACAAGCAGCTCTGTACTGCGCATGCGTGAGAGAGAGCGCTCGCGCATAAGCAGTAGGGAGCCACTCGTCTTTGGGAGTACTTGGGCTCCCGAAGACTTCCAAAGCCTAAGCCAAAGAGAGCAGTATGCGGCCAAACGGTTGGATACTGCTTACAGCGTGACAACACTGGAATGCGGAGACCAGGGGAGAAGTGAGAAGGCTCCATAGGACCCAGAGCCTTCCCTCTTCATAGGTGAGTACCTTTTTTTTGTTTGTAAAGCTTAGGCAGGGAACACACTTGACTGTTTTCGTGCGCGTTTTCTGCACAGAAAAACTGAGAACTCATGTCAATCAATGGGCTAGTACACACTTAATATGTTTTTCGCGCGCAGAAAAAAAACTGACATTCTGCATCCTGATTCTGCACATTTTGTCAGTTTTCTCTATCAACTACATCAGCTGCTGTGAAAAAACGCGCGCGTTTTCCTGCATAGAGACACACTTAGTGTGCAGAAAAAGTATGCAGGAAAACGCGCACAGAAAACTGAAAGACAAGTGTGTTCCCTGCCTCAACATTCACTTTATCCCCTTCCCAACTGCCTAACGTCAATAAGCGTCAGGAAGGTGGCTCCCCCAGGACCACCTAATGCCGATCGGCTTCAAGGCCTGGGGGAGGAGATTAGCGGGGATCGCAGATGCACGCGCATCCCCGTTGGCTTACGGAGCAGGGCTGACAGGATAAGAAGAGTAAATAAACGCCGAAAGCAGTTGTACAGCGCCGTAATCTAGTGCAGGACTGTACGGGGGACAGCTCTGTCACTGAGCTGTGCCCAAGAGAGGATCACAAATGATCGTCTCTCATAGGCTGATGCCTATGAGAGGCGATCGTGGGGATTGGCTGTCAGGCGGAGGGATAAAATAAAGAGAAAATGTGTTTTTTTATTAAAAAATAAAATTAATAAAAAAAAATACAGATTGCAGCAGCAATCAGAGGCCACCAAAAGAAAGCTCTGGGGCAAGATTCATTTGTGTGCTAAGTAGCATAGCTCTGCAGCACACTGTTAAAGATGCAGAGCATTGAATTGTAAATAATGGCCTGGTCACTAGGGGATGTAAGCCTTTGGTCCTTAAGTGGTTAATAATGGAATTCTAGTCAAAATGTTTTGTTGCTCTTACCTCTGGGTAGAGCAGAGGTGTACATTTAAAGGACAACTGAAGTGAGAGGTATATGGAGGCTGCCATATTTTTTTTTTCCTTTTAAGCAATACCAGTTGCCTGGCTGTCCTGCTGATCCTCTGCCTCTAACACTTTAAGCTATAGACCCTGAACAAACATGCAGCAGATTAGGTGCTTCTGACATTGTCAGATCTGTAATGGGACCAGATCTTTAATTGTCCCCTCAGATTGTCATGTCTGTTGTTGTCTCTTACCTCAACAGGGCAATGTGGGCTCTGCTGTGGCCAAGTTTTCTCTTATATGCAGTCAAGCCACAATTGCATTTCCCTCCTCCTGGCAAGCTCCTGTGTAGAGGTACCTCTGAGTAGAACCTGCCATTTACAGGAGTACATACAATGGTACGAAATAGCTGCAGATCTTAGTAAGGTATATTGGTTCAAACTTCCTAAAATGTACTGAAAGGAGTGTCGCAAATCTCAACCACTTGTTTATTTGTGTGTCTACACAGACTACATAATGGTTATTAAAAAATGCAATAAAATTAACAACCTGATATTGTGACTGTATGCCTAGGCGGGTGTCTTTGCCTACCCCCCCCCCCCCCCAGTACACTCAAAAGTGTGGCAATAAGTGTGCAGGCAGCTGTGGGGTGTGGCTAGCCCTAGAACACTGGGTTACAGTATACAGGTGTTTGTGGTAAATTACCAAAGTTGTGTAGAGCATAGAGGTGTCCAGACCTGCAGCAATGGAGACAGGCAGGTAGCAACTTGGCTGGCTGATATGCTTGATTCCAGCACGGTGGCGTAGTGGTTAGCGCTCTTGCCTTGCAGCGCTGGGTCCCTGGTTCGAATCCCAGCCAGGGCACTATCTGCAAAGAGTTTGTATGTTCTCTTCCCGTGTCTGCGTGGATTTCCTTCGGGCACTCCGGTTTCCTCCCACATACCAAAAACATACGGATAAGTTAATTGGCTCCCCCTAAAATTATCCCTAGACTACAGTACTTACACTACATAATATAGACATATGGCAATGGTAGGGATTAGATTGTGAGCTCCTTTGAGGGACAGTTAGTGACAAGACAATATATATATATATACACTGTACAGCGCTGCGTAGTATGTCGGCGCTATATAAAATACTAAATAATAATAATAATAATTCCGCCAGCCTGTTGTCTCAATAGTGGACAATCACCTTGCTCACACTAAAAAGTTACAATGCAGCTGAGGGGGTTATATACAGGGTTTAGGGAGTGCTATACATATTATATACGGTGCTAACAGTGAGCACTGTTAGCACTGTGTAACATCTGTAAACTTGGCGGCTACGGATACGCATGTTATACCCGCAGCCGCCTTTGTTCCCTGTTCACAGGCCTTGTCCGTCCCGGCGGCGTCCAGCACGTGGGGAACGGCATTGTCTCTGGCTCACAGGGTCTCTGTATCGTGCGGAGACAGGACCTTTATGCTGGAAGAAGGCCGGTCGGCTGACGTCAGGAGTGACTCGCGCTGCTCGGATTGGCTGATTGTTAGGGGGCGTGGCGCTGGGCTCTCCTCAGCTTCTTAAGCCTTCACTAATCATTGGCAACTCGTCTGCTGTTACGAATACACTCGTGTTAGCTCTCAGACCTAGTGAGGTTCCAGTTGATGATAGATGTATATGCAGTGTTTGCAATATACATCTATCTATAGTTAGTTAATATTACATTGTATTTCTGATAAAATGTGTATGATTCTGGCTACTCTCTGACCTTGCTATTGCTAAACGTTTCTGGACCTCTGCCTTTCTGACTTTAGCTGCTGAACCTCTGCCTGATATTACTACTCTCTTGCCTGCCGTTTTGGTACTGTCTCTGCCTGCCTCTTATCGTACTTTGCCAGTCTGACTATACATAATCAGGTATAGCGTCTGTAATATTGGTGATTTTGCAGATCACAAATAATCAGACGTCTGAGTTGCAGCACCCAATCGTTACAGAACAGCAGACCACAAATCATGGATACACTGGCTGGTCATGTGGAAGTCTTGATTACAGCTATTGACCGACTATCTCTTACGGTCAGTACTCAACAGACTCAGATTTTCCAACTATCTCAAGCCTTACAAGACATTCCTACACATACTATACCAGTGTCATCCCCTCTTGTTCCGGATCCCAGACTACCTCTTCCTGAGAGATTTTCTGGGCATAGGTCCGATTTTCAAAATTTTGAAGAATCGATGCCTTTCCTATTTTGAAGTATGTCCCGTGGCTTCAGGGTCAGAGAGCCAGAGGGTCATTTTGTTAAATACCTTATTATCAGGAGACTCGCAGGCATGGGCTTATAGTCTTCCAGATAATCATGAAGCCTTAGCTTCTGTACAGGGTCTTTTTGAAGCTATGGCAGTTATATATGATGATCCCGATTCAGCTATAACGTCAGAGAGGAAGCGTAAGGCCCTCAGACAGACTCATAACACTGTAGAGGTGTATGCAGCAGAGTTTAGAAAGTGGGCGGTGACAACTAGTTGGGAGCAACATGCTTTGCTTGATTGTTTTTTATCGGGACTATCTGACACTGTGGCCGATCTGATGTTGGGCCACCCCGAACCTAGGTCTCTAGACGAGGCGATATCTTTGGCTATAAAGATTGATCGCCGAGTCCGATATCAGAAAGAGACTCGGGGTAAGATTATTAGGAAAGCTGGGCCCGGTCCTTCGTTTTGTCAGCATAACTCGAAAAGAATTAATTTCTTCCAGTTGTCCAAATCTGAGGGAGTTAGGAGCTCTTGTTCAGGATCCGGTTTTTCGTCACCGGAGACAGATCAGAGGGTTCGAAATTGTCTTAACGAGACGGACACTTTACATCGCTCACTGGTGGTTGGTGGTACCACTTTAGGCGATTCAGCTGTTCCGACAGGAGATTCTAGGCTGCTCCTTCCATGTACAATTACCTGGGAAGATCAGGTCCAGGATACACATGCATTTCTAGACTCAGGTTCAGCCACCAATTTTATGGATTATGATTTTGCAGTGCAGCTCGGTCTTCCTCTCCAGTCTTTGGGACAACAGGTGGTTCTTACTGCAGTGGATGACTCACCACAAAGGGGTCTCTTTCACAGACTCTTGTTTTGTTATGTCAGATTGGAATTCTCCATAGAGAACAAATTCAGTTTCTTGTTCTCAAAATGGTGACCTTCTCGGTGATCCTTGGTATGCCTTGGCTTCAGAAGCATTCCCCTCAGATTGACTGGAGTTCCAGACAATTATTAAGTTGGTCCTCTTTTTGTCAGCAGCATTGTTTGGGGAAAGTCACGGTGTACGCCACGAAACTTCAGGTGGAGGGTTTGCCTAGACAGTACTCTGATTTTTCAGATGTATTCTGTCCCCGGGCTGCAGACAAGCTTCCACCCCATCAAAGCTTCGATTGCCCCATAGATTTGAGATCAGGTTGTATGCCTCCTAGGGGTCATTTATATAATTTGTCTAGGCCCGAAAAGCTGGCTATGCAGGAATATATCTCGGACAATTTGGCCAAAGGTTTTATCCATCCTTCTAGGTCCCCGGCCGGGGCAGGTTTCTTTTTTGTGAAGAAGAAGAATGGTGGCCCCAGGCCGTGTATCGATTACAGAGGTCTGAATAAGATTACTGTGAAAAATCGTTATCCTCTACCCCTGATCGACGAATATTATTCTCCCAGGTTACTAAGGCTGGGGTGTTTACTGAACTCGACCTCAGGGGGGCATATAAGCTGATCCGTATAAGAGAGGGTGACGAGTGGAAGACGGCATTTAACATGCCCGACGGGCATTACGAGTAACTTGTTATGCCCTTCGGGTTGTGCAACACACCCGCCGTCTTTCAGGAACTGATTAATGAGGTGTTCAGGGAGGTTTTGGGAAAATTTGTCCTTGTTTATCTGGATGATATCCTTATTTTTTTCCCTACACTGACTGAACACCGAAAACATGTGAGATATGTCCTAAGGAAGTTACGGCAGAACTCATTGTTTGCCAAGATAGAAAAGTGTCTTTTTGAGGTTTCGGAGGTTCCTTTTTTGGGGTATGTGATTTCCACAGCAGAGTTGTCCATGGACCCCAAAAAGGTCTCTGCAGTATTGGAGTGGCCTCGACCGGTGGGTTTAAAGGCGCTCCTGCGATTTCTTGGTTTCGCCAATTACTACAGGAGGTTTATAAAAGGCTTTTCTTCTGTAGTCTCACCTCTTACGGAACTCACCAAGAAGGGGGCAGATACTTATAACTGATCGGCAGAGGCGTTGGCCGCCTTTCCGTCTCTAAAAAATTTGTTTTGTTCTGCCTCCATCTTGAGACATGTAGATGTATCCCTACCCTTTATTGTTGAGGTAGACGCTTCAGAGATTGGAGTAGGGGCTGTATTGTCTCAGCATTCTGGTTTGCAGGGCAGGTTGCATCCTTGCGCTTATTTTTCAAGAAAGTTCTCTCCTGCTGAGGGGAATTATGACATTGGAAATCGAGAGCTTCTAGCCATTAAACTTGCATTTGAAGAGTGGCGACATTGGCTAGAGGGGGCTGAGCACACGATAACAGTATATACGGATCATAAAAATTTAGAGTATATTGAAACTGCCAAGCGTCTTACTCCTAGACAGGCTCGGTGGTCCCTATTTTTTACACGGTTCAGGTTCTTTATTACTTACAGACCAGGTAGCAAAAACAAAAAAGAAGACGCATTGTCTAGATGCTTTGAGCCTGAATCAGTACAGATTGCCTCTCCAGTCAATATTCTTCCCGAAAAATTTGTTGTGGCAGCTGGTAATTTTCAGGTTAAACAGACCTCGTCTATAAGATCTTCTTTATCGGACAACGTAAAACAGTCTGAGGAATGGGAATTCATTCCAGGGGAGATAGTTTGGGCTCTGCCAGCAAGATTAAGAAAGTCCAGAACTGCCTCTAGTTTGTCTTTTGGTTCACCTGTACAGGGGCATCCCCCTCCCTCCCGCCCTGGATCCATGGGGACAGATAAAATCAGGGAGAGGTCCCAGGATGGGTTCCTTGTCATGCAAGATGGATTGTGTCCGGAGTCCACGCCTATAGGGGGGGGGGGGTACTGTAACATCTGTTAACTTGGCGGCTGCGGATACGCATGTTATACCCACAGCCGCCTTTGTTCCCTGTTCACAGGCCTTGTCCGTCCCGACGGCATCCAGCACGCCGGGAACGGCATTGTCTCTTGCTCATAGGGTCTCTGTATCACGCGCGCGCGCGCGGAGACAGGATCTTTATGCTGGAAGAAGGCGCGTCAGCTGACCTGTCGGTCGGTTGACGTCAGGAGTGACTCTGGCTGCTCGGATTGGCTGATTGTTAGGGGGTGTGGCGCTGGGCTCTCCTCGGCTTCTTAAGCCTTCACTAATCATTGGCAACTCGTCTGCTGTTGCGAATACACTCGTGTTAGCTCTCAGACCTAGTGAGGTTCCAGTTGATGATAGATGTATATGCAGTATTTGCAATATACATCTATCTCTAGTTAGTTAATATTACATTGTATTTCTGATAACCTGTGTATGATTCTGGCTACTCTCTGACCTTGCTATTGCTAAACGTTTCTGTACCTCTGCCTTTCTGACTTTAGCTGCTGAACCTCTGCCTGATATTACTACTCTCTTGCCTGCCGTTTTGGTACTGTCTCTGCCTGCCTGTTATCATACTTTGCCTGTCTGACTACTCTACTCACCAGTGGGCCCTAGCCACTGGTGAGGTGCTCTGGCCATTAGAACCCACCAGCTCTTCTGGTGAGGTTCAGACTCACTAGAATAAGCGCCAGTGACTGTTAGTACCTTGCCAGCTCCTCTGACAAGGTCTTGCTAAACTATTCAGTCACTGGTGCTGTTAGTACCTTGCCAGCTCCTCTTGAAAGGTCTTGCTAAACTATTCAGTCATTTGTACTGTCAGTACCTTACCAGCCCCTCTGGTAAGGTTTAGCCAAACTTCTTTAGTTCTCTCATTATTTAGTACTTTGCCAGCTCCTCTGGTAAAGGTATTGCTATTTGTGTTGGTAGACCCTCCAGCTCCTCTGGAGTAGTCTATACTGTTGCACCAAACACCACACCTTACTCTCAGCTAGCTATACTAGTATTGTTGGTGATACTGCAGATCACCACATAATCAGGTATAGCATCTGTATTATTGGTGATTCTGCAGATCACAAATAATCAGACGTCTGAGTTGCAGCACCCAATCGTTACACACTGTATATAATATGTATAGCACTACCTAACAGAGCCTGTCCCTCACATGATGTAGGGCTCAGTGGATTTCATCGACCTATCAGTTAGAGATCGGATGGTCCTGGAATAATTTGATAAATAAACAGTTTGCAAAATCAGAGATATAATCTCCCATTGTCAGGATTCCTCTTAAACTAAGCCTTGTACACGTTACATGATTCTTGGCCAAGGGGGCTGGTCAGACCTGTCCGTGCCCTAACAAATGATCTGTCTGTCTTTGCTGAGTGCAAATTGAGGGTATTTTTCTTTCACTTGTCCTGCCCACTGACCTCTCTACCCGTCTCATAGCAACATACTGTGTCAGTCACTCGCCTGTAAAGCAAGGGATCAAGTCCTTGTCCCTCCTGGACATTTATATTAGGCGTTAGATTGCTGCACTATGGTCCTTCATGTGCCTTGCTATACCCTGATATATTAATTACAGTTGCTCCATCTTAGCTCAAATGTATGCCTTAAAGGAACACTACACTGGTCTTTGGTTTATAAAAAAAAAACCTTTGTAGACTGTATAGAAGGCTACTGACAGTGGCGTAGCAATAGAGGGTGCAAAGTTTGCAACTGCACCAGGGCCCTGAGGCCAGAGGGGCCCTTCCTCATCCACAGTATTAGCTCTTTATTGGTCCTGTGTGTGCTGGTAATGATTGCTTCTATAGATGCTTTGAATAGTAGTAATTATTAACAAACTGTTCCCCATCCCCTTCTTGCACCTCTGATACTGTGCTTGTCCTTGATTGGTTTTGGTGCGCTGTATCAATTGTTATGTATAAATTGCTCGGGGGCCCCAAGGCAAAACTTGCACTGGGGCCCATAGCTCCTTAGCTATGCCACTGACTACTGACATTTCATCATGTTATCTATTTATGCTAAAACTCCAGCATTCCTGTGATGTCCTGCAATGCAAAATCACATTTACATGACCTTTAGTTATAATTTTATGCATTTGACATGAACTTTATTTCTGTACCATTACAGATACATCTTTGTGTTCATAATCCATGTGCACTTTAAAAAAGAGGTCTGAAACTCTCATCCATTGGGATATTGATCTAGAGGAGTAAGTTATAAAACGGAAATTAACTTGTGTCTGATAGAAGGATGAAACATCTTGAATCGATATGAGAGCAGAATTTGTTATTAAAAGCCAATATATCTGGCAGTCTGAAGAGTGGATTTGGCATTTATATGCATATGTATGGGATTGAATGTTTGAGCACTGGCTGCTAACACAAAGCACTTGTAAAGAATGGCAAGCATAGACAGCTCTCTCACCATACTAAGTGGCAGGGCATTCTTTGGGAGGTTTACGAATGAAACCAGTGCTGCCTTATCAGCAGTGGAGTAGCAATAGGGGGTGCAGAGGTAGCCACCGCATCAGGGCCCTTGGGCTAGAGTAATCCTTAACACACTGTTCCCCATCCCCTTCTTGCACCTCTGACACTGTGATTGTCCTTGGCAGGTTTTGGTGCGCCATACCAACTATTATGTAGAGAGCGCTTAGGGGGGCCCCATGTAAAACTTGCACTGGGGCCCATAGCTCCTTAGCTACACCACTGCCTATCGGTGTAGATGATGTGACAAAATGCATCTCGTGTCAATCCCATTTGCTTTCGCTTGACTGGTTCCCACTTATGTCAGGGGAACCAAGCTATAAACAGAAAAAACAACAATACTACTTAGCTAAGTGAGTTGCTGCATCAAATCAGGCTACTACCATCTTTCATAATGAAAATGTAACGATTGGTGTCAGCAACACAGATTTTTCTGATTATTGGTGATCTGCAGTATCACCAATCATACAGATACTATACCTGATTATGTGGTGATCTGCAGAAACACCAATAATGCTAGTATAGCTAGACACGGGACACCCAATCTGGTTGTGTTTTGGTGCAACAGTAACGAGAAGAGGAGATCTCCCGAGGAGCGGGAGATTCAGACAATACTGCAGCCAGTGGACACCTGAGGAGCAGGGACCACCATCTGTGCTGCAAGGATGATCACCTGAGGAGCAGGTGATTAAGAGCACACTACAGCCAAGGATCTCCTGAGGAGCAGGAGATTCAGACTGTACTGCAGCCAGTGGACACCTGAGGAGCAGGGACCACTGACTGTGCTGCAAGATTGATCACCTGAGGAGCAGGTGATTAAGACTACACTACAGCCAAGGATCTCCTAAGGAGCAGGAGATTCAGACTGTACTGCAGCCAGAGGACACCTGAGGAACAGGGACCACTGACTGTACTGCAAGGATGATCACCTCAGGAGCAGGTGATTAAGACTCTACTGCACCTAGCGGACACTTGAGGAACAAGTGTTACAGACAGTGCTGCAAGGGCTGATCACCTAAGGAGTAGGTGTCAGCTCTTAGAGATTCCTCACTAATGGCTAGGCCCACTAGTGAGGACAGGAAGGTCAGACAAGCAGGGTAGGCAACGTACGAACAGATAAAGTACAAAGACGAAAGGCTGATTTGATGTTTAGATTCAGGCAGAGTCGGCAACAGCAATCAGATAGGCAGAGGTACCGAATCAGCAAACAGGAGAGTAGTCAAGGAAGCAGAAGGTCATAACAGATAAACAATAGCAATGTAGCAATATCCTAGTCTAGGTGTGAAGTCCTTGGTTTCAACACCTGGGATCTAGACTAAGGTATAGTACACAGATAACACAATGCAATTAGTACTTTAAGCTATCAACGGAAACTGGCTAAGTGTGGATCCCCAGCTCCAGCTGGTTCTTGCACACTGTAGGATCTGACTAGGGTCTGAGCGCTAACACGTTAGCATTTGAAACAGCAGACAACCAGCAACTGACAGGTAGGTCCTATATATACTCAGAGCGCTCCACAACGCTGCCCCAGTCACTCAGCCAATCCGGAGCACTACTGGAGTCAGCTGACCGGCTGATCAGCTGACTCCTCTTTTACTTGCATAAAGGTCCTGTCGCCTGCCACGCGTGTGCGTAGCTCTCAATCTATGTGCACTAGAAGGACCAGGCAAAACAGCAGCATGTAGCTGCGCGGCAGAGGCCGCCGGCTGATACGCGGAGATAGCCGCCATGCCGCTTGGCCATGCGGCGGAATCTTCGCTATCCTTTACAGAAAATTCATAAAAAGCGCAAACGTATGTGATTTTTCTGCGATTTTGTGAGGCTATATAGTTGTCAAGCATTCAATGCGATCTTACCTTGGCAGAATGCCCTGGGGGAAGTGATTAGTTAATCAAATACTGGTTACACTTTCAAAAAAAATCGGGATTTCATATTAAAATTTAATGTTAATTATTGTGAAAGGCATGATCAATTTTTGATCAAAGCAAACCTGAACTGAAAATAAGCTGATGAAAATTGTATCTACAGTACTACTCCTAAATAGGTTTTTCAGTTGAACAATGGACCCCTAGAAGCCCCCCCCCCCAAGAGTATGTGTGTCCACCCTAGCAGTGTCCGTTGTCTTTTTGAGTAGTCACCACGATCGCCTGTACCATGTACCGATGTCACTACATGGGATGGTGTCACATGGTACAAGTTACAATTCAGAAAAAGGCCAGATGCCAGAGAAGATGAGACCAAGACAGGGGAGCTTTCAACATTCCCCACGGGCCCAGAGGGGGGAGGGGGGCATACACTTGAAATGGGGGAGTGGTTAGGGCAATTTTCAATAGACTTATACATTTTAAAATCTATTGGAAATCTGTCTGCAGTGTATGGGCGGGCAATAGATACCTCCCTGATCAGATTTGATCAGAGAGGGATTATCTGATAGTCGATCTGGTGGCACGTCCACAGGTTTAGGGCCACCTTTACGTTACAGTTTGACTGAAGTCCAGCTGAAGAGGGGTCATTCAGATCCCTGGAAATTTTAACTCTTACAGTGAGAAAACAAAAATAAAGGGGAATGATGATAGAGAGGAATTGTTTAGGCAACTTAGTGTGAAAACAAAACTCCAAACAGGCTCTTTATCGACAACAACATATTTTGCATAATAAAACATGGAGTTTATTCTTATGGGGGGAAGAAATAGGATGAGCAGGACAATTGCTGAGCTGCCTGTCATGTTGGGAAGTTGGGGGGGGACAAAAACATCATTGCAAATTGTGATTTGCCTTTATTCCGCTGCTATAAAATTATCAACTGCACCACTATTGTTTATGCAGTCCGGTATTTTTTTCACACCTGCTTATTAATTTCCACTCTCAGCTAGTGTTTTTTGTAATCCCGTCAGTTACAGTTCTGCGATAAAGATCATTTCAATATATCAATTTCATAAACACTTTTTCACTTATCAATTTAGAGCTATGTTATCGTTTCATAGATTCTGTTAATTCCTATGGTCACACGCAAAGTAACAAATATCACTAAGATCACCGCAAATCCAGCAACTCAATGCCATATACGGTATAAGAAAAGGTTCACTCTTCTCACTGCATACTCTGCCTGGTTCACCTTTCATTGATCCTTGTAGTAACCTTGTACTCAAGAATACCTAGGTAAATAGAGAGATCAGCAGGAACCCAAAGGTGTAGTATCGTTTATAAATGGGAAGATGTAGGTATATACAGCTATACTCACAAAAGTGGGTTGCAGATCCCTGCAACCACCGTATAAGCAAATGGGAAATTAAAGGGGAACTTCAGCCTAAACAAACATACTTCATTAAGTTACATTAGTTATGTTAATTAAAATAGATAGGTAATATAATCTCCTAACCACCCTGTTTTAAAAGAACAAGCAAATGTTTGTGATCTCATGGGGGCAGCCATATTTGTGGTTGAAAGGAGGTGACAAGGAGCATGAGACATTATTCCAACTGTCCTGTGTCCTGATTACCCCTCCCAGCTGCAACGGTTCAAATCTCAAATTCAAAACTGAAAAAAATTGCACCAAAACAGCAGAAGGCGAACAACAACATCAGAAATCCCATCATGCTTTGCACCGCATCAGGGGGAAAATGCCTGTGCAGTTTTCTTCTGTGCAGCTAAAAATGAGGCTTGGGTAAGAAAAACAAAGTTCTGATGCTATGAAGCTGTTAAAGAAACACCAAGCCTTTTTAGTGCTGCTGAGTAGATTTTTAGTCTTGAGGTTCACTTTAACCGACCCCGCTGTGATTTCCCAGTTTTGCTGGAGGCTGGATCGTCACTCTCCTGGGTTTGTAGTTTTTAGGGGGAAAAAAAAATATTACCTCCAAAGGAAGTTTATGTGGATACTCGTAAGGATGGAGGTGCCCAAGTGTATATATTTATACAATTTGAATAGTTAAAATAAGAATAAGAAATAATCAATTACCTCTCCTGATGACAAAAACACCAATAGCACGGCAAAAGTATTTATTCAAAACATAAAATTGACAACGTGTTTCAAGTGTACTAGCCTGCTTCTTCAGGTCAGTACACAGAGCCGTGCAGCAAGGTGAATAGGATATGGGCCGCCTCTAATCTTTAGGAATTCTTTAGATTGGGTGGATTCTTTCTTTGCCTGTAACAGATACACAATAACACAGTTTGAGATCAGATAAATGTATTGTTCATTCAAAATCAATAGAATCTATGGAATGAGTAGTCAGAGAGGGTTAGGCTGCAGTAGCATACAGCACTTTTTAGACGATAATGAAGATGGCTAAGGAAAATGGTCATCTATCATTATAGGCTTTTTCATTTCAGCCAGGTCACATTGAAAGCTGTCCTGTGACTGGAGTTACACTTAAGCATCATTGCATCGTAAAATTCACATATCATTTTTCGTTTACTTTTGTAACTCCAAAAAGGTAAAATAACTTTAGAGGAATGCCGGTGAATTCTCTGACAATTTATACTGAACATAAAATCCTTGAGTGTCTGGGTGCACGTCAGTGGATTTTATCTTCCAATAACTTAAACTGGCTCCTTCTCTGTCACCTTGGAGCTAGATGACTGTTTTTCTGAAATGTTTTTGTCCCATGTCACTGCGAGCCTTAGTTCGGCCTCTCATTTTTTTAATGTGTATGATTGAAATTTTGCATTGATTAGCAATGTAGAATATTTTTTATTTTTTCATTGAAAGTTTTAAATTAATGTATTGTAATTATTGTAATAATTGTTTCTAATTATTATAATAATTATAGTCAAATTAAGCAGCTGTCTGGCTCCTGTAGTTCTATTTCCTGTTGCAATGACAGTGCAGCAATTTTACTGGAGAGACAGCTATTAACACTATGCCCCCCCTCCCCTTCCCCCCATTCCTTTAATACTCTGAGGCATAAAAGGTAGAAAACCGAGAGCCCAATATAGTGTAGCTTGTATTGGAGGAGTGCGAATGATAATGATGAAACGTAAGTATTGTACTTACAAACCAGGGTTACATCCAAGGTAACCACTGAAAAGACAGGTGGGGAGACCAAGCCTGTCCCCACTCAGGATTAAGATGTCGCTCTCTGTGGATAGAGGAGAAAAAGAGGGTGTACCACCCTTCCACCAAGGGTGGATTCTTGATGTGTAGAGCTGTACAGAGGCGCCAGTAGGATAAAAGTCACTAAAACGTTTAAAACGTTTGGGATGCGGTGGTGGACCAGCCAACCCAAAACAGACACAGGTACTGTCGATTCAAGTAATAAATAATTTATTTATATACTCCAAAGACAAGTTGCAACGCGTTTCACGGACAAAATCCTGCTTCCTCAGGCAATAAACAACTGGAGTAATACACAGCACGGAGTCCAAAATACGCTTGGCACCTCTGTGAATAGAGGCGTATTTTGGACCTCTGTGAACAGAGGTGCCAAGCGTATTTTGGACTCCGTGCTGTGTATTACTCCAGTTGTTTATTGCCTGAGGAAGCAGGATTTTGCCCGTGAAACGCGTTGCAACTTGTCTTTGGAGTATATAAATAAATTATTTATTACTTGAATCGACAGTACCTGTGTCTGTTTTGGGTTGCCTGGTCCACCACCTCATCCCGAACGTTTTAAACGTTTTAGTTACTTTTATCCTACTGGCGCCTCTGTACAGCTCTACACAACAATATTCTGAGGCAGTCAGGGAGTTACTGAGAGAGACCAGCAGCCAGTATCTCACTGTGATCACAGATTACCTGACCTCTCCTGTCCCTCCCTTTGCTACGAGATTAACACTTTGTGGAAAGCACTGCAGCTACAACTCTGTCACATAATTATAACAATCTGATGAGCTGCAGGGCTGGCTTCAACAAAGAAATCTTTCATCAGCATAGGGAAGATGTAGGAAGCAAGAGTTGCTCTGGATCTGGCAACACCCATAGCTAGGGTCACATGACTGACGCTAGGTCACATGACTGACTTCTCTAAAGGGAATAACTCTGGGAAAATTGCATCTAATATAAGAAATTCTCACAGATAATCAGTGCCTAAACTGCATCCAACTAGCCACAAGACAGGTATAATTCATAAGCGTCCATATTTAAAGGGATAAGTTGGCAACACTGTAGGAGACCAAAATAAATCCTGAAAGGGACTCCGAGCAGTGATTAAAAACTAAATATGAACTTACCTGGGGCTTTCTCCAGCCCACCGTAGGTCGGGAGGTCCCTCAGCGTCCTTCTGGCTCTTCTCCCAGTCCCTCCGCAGAAATGGCACCCGGCGACACGGGGAACAAGTGTCGGGCTCCCTCTTCCTGAAAGATGACGTTAGTCATCATCACGCCAGCCGCCTCGTGTCATCACGGCGGCTGGCGTGACAGTAGTGCGCATGCGCAGTTTAATAGCGCATGTGCAGTACTCTCATGCTGGTCGCCGTGATGACGCAAGGCGGCTGGCGTGATGATAAATAACGTCTTCTTTCAGGAAGAGGGAGCCTGACACTCAGTCCCGGTGTCGCCGAGTGCCATTTCTGCATTTTGGTCTCCTACAGTTTTGCCAACGTATCCCTTTAAATATGGACGCTTATGAATTATACCTGTCTTGTGGCTAGTTGGATGCAGTTTAGGCACTGTTTATCTGTGAGAATTTCTTATATTTGATGCAGTTTTTCCAGAAACAATTCCTTTAGAAAAGTCAGTCATGTGACCTAGCTCCTTTAATAGATGGAAAGCCCTCCCGTGTAAATAGAATGACCCCTTCTTTTAAAAAATATAAGAATTTGATATTGGAATGTCTTTTCCAATTGCAATCACACAATGTACAGAAAACAGGCAAAACACTTTCAGCACAGCGTGGTTAGACATGGGTGATGTTACAAAAGCACTTTCTCACCAGGAATATTTAATTCAATTATTTGATCAGTATATATTAAGTATTGTATATTGTTGCTGTTTTTTTTCTAAAACATTTAGTAGATGATTGTGGGAAATTTGCAATGATTCCTTCTGCCTCATAATACCACTTGTTTATGGTGTCTAGACATTTTCCATTCACCTCTCTCCCCGTCCTCTCTTACGTACCATTGAAAAAAAAAATCTAGTAACATTATATAACGCTAAAAAAACACCAATTATGATCTCACTCAAACTCAAAATCAGCTAACTGGAAAAATGTAATGGACCGAGTTGTTTCGATTTCCCTCTTCTTCATCACTTGCTGTTTGCCATAGCTCTATACCCTAATCTAATTATACCATCCCAAATTATCCGACCAAATCCACTTTGAGGAGTAAAGCGAAAAATAATCAATTTCATAAAAGTCTACATAGGCATTCCACAAGTCCACAATAGGGTAAAAGAAGAGGAATGCAGGCCAGGCAGCAAGACAGAGGGCACTTATACAGCAATCTGTGCATGAAGATATCTTTCAAGAATTTGAAACGAGTCTGTTTTTCTTCCATTTATATGCAGTCATACCATTTAAGAACAGAAATATTTGACAAATCGTGAAAAAGTATTGGAGGCGTTAATAATCAGAAAACAATTTTATTGAATGTTTTTGGCATATTATACTATGTATTAAGAATTTATTTGAGCTTTTGGGCCACCATAGATACTGACATTTTGGATCTTCTAGAAGACCATTAACCGTAACGTGCCATTCATGGAGAACAGCAAATTCCTTTCTCAAACATGCAAATATTCAGTTGATGGCATGTAATGATGATATGATTTTATAAGTTTTAGAGATTAACCCTGTATTTCTAGTAAACAAGTAACACTAATTAGCCATAAAGGTCATCATTTGAAGACAATTAAAATGACTTGAGTATTTATCCAGTAAATCTAGAAAGATTTAGGCTGGGTACACACCATACAATTTCCCATCATTCAATCATTTCCAGCTTGGCCGATCTGCTTCCAATCAAGAAAGGGATCAGTATTGCTTGTGAATTCTTGGCAAAGTCATTTTCTCATCGAAAATGCTATTTTCAAATTCGAGAAAAAATTCACGAAAGTAGCTTGTATTTTTGCGTAAAATCGATATTTTACTGCAGTAATTTGCAAAAAGCACAAAACTGCAGAAAAACATTATTTTTACTGGGGAAAAATGTTTACCATGAAAACGCAAAAAATCTATATTTTTACTTTGAAAAACTTATTTTCAATGCCATTTTCGCTCATGAAAATATATGCGTAAAGAATATTGACATTTTTGCTCCTCACCAAAAAAGATTAATTTTGAGATCAGTATTGCACAAAATCCCTTTTTTGATCGGAAGCAGATCGGACATGCTTGAAATTATCAAACAACCAGAAATTTCCCCTGTGGATTTCACAGGAATATTGCATAGTGTGTACCAGGCATAAAATAGAAAAACGTGTTTGCGTCGAAAAATTTATTTATCCTGGTAAATGCATTATTTATCCAGTATTGAAAGCAAACTTCTTCTCCAAAGCACACTTGGAATCTGTATTCCCCAAAATGACAACCAAGGTTTCACATCTGAACATAGATAGTATAGCTTTTTACATTTATTCTGCAGTCTTAAATTATTCAAAACTATTTGATTTCGATGCATGGCTTTTGTAGGGATTCTGAAAGAATTATTTATCAAGGTGGCAACAAATAGGCAACAGAATCTGTTTCTAACAGAACCCATGGGATCGGAGCTGTAGAGGTAAGCCATTCTATTAATTGTTCAAATCTAGAGGCCAGTTCATAAAAGCATACATTAGGGAAACAAAGTAGCCCTGTAATGCAAGATCTAAACAATAATTAGGTTTAGTTCATAGAGGCTGATAGCCCAAATTAAGGTCACAAGATTTTCCAAAATGAGTTGTTCGAGTCTCCCTGGAATCGGCTTCAGGCAGCTCTGTGGAAAAGTCGTTTTTATAAAATGATCATTTTATAATAACGTCTGCCTATCCAAGAGCTCCATTGAGTGATTGCATTTTTTTTTATTAAGAACATTTATTTTAAATAAAGAAAAGTATTGTAGAGATGAAAAAAAATTAGTAAGTGAGGTCAACAAAAAAATAATATTTGGGCAGCATGGTGGCGTAGAGGATAGCACGCTTGCCTTGCAACGATGGGCCCTCGAAATGAATCCCAGCCAGGGCATCATCTGCAAGGCGTTTGTATGTTCTCCCTGTGTCTGCATGGGTTTTCTCTGGGCACTCCGGTAAATATCACCACGATAGTGTACGTGAAAAATCGATGCGATTTTTACAGCAATTTTAATGAAAGTGAATGGAAGCGATCTAATCAATTACAAGGGCTCAGAAAAGCGCTTATAGTGTGGCTGAGCCCAACAGTGTATTTTACTCTTAAACAAATATATATTTTATGTTTATATGTGTATTTTATATTTTACAGTTTTTGGCATAGTGCCCCTTTAATAGTACTTGTGTTTGAATTTGTCATCATGTGGTTCGGAAACTGAAAACACGCATTCAGCACCATTACAGCACAGAACAGTAGGACAGGGTGCATTTCTTTTAAAGTGTACCTGAGCCGAAGCTCAGGTACAAAATGAGATATTTACCTAAAGGATGGAAGCTCAG
This sequence comes from Hyperolius riggenbachi, assembly GCF_040937935.1. Lineage (NCBI taxonomy): Eukaryota > Metazoa > Chordata > Amphibia > Anura > Hyperoliidae > Hyperolius > Hyperolius riggenbachi. Next base: position 418,693,629 of record NC_090649.1, on the reverse strand, counting down.
GATCCTGAGGCTTCCCTCTCTTCAGGTTAATATCTTATTTTGAACCCAAGTTTCAGCTCGGGATCACTTTAACTCTGATACTTCCTCCTTCCAAAGGAGAAGGTATCAAGTATTGTAGTTAAATGAAACACATCCTGTTCTGCTGTTCAGTGCTAAAATGTAGCTGAATGCGTGTATTCATGTTCCTAACCAAGTGATGCTGAATTCAAACACCAACACTGCATACATTTGAAAAGGGCGCCTGGAAAAAAGGGCACCTGACGGAAAAAGCAAAATTCGGCTACAAAGGGCATCTGGTGTAGCCGAAATTCCAAATTTGTCTATGAAGGGCGCCTGGTGTGGCCGAAATGCCAAAGTCGGCTACAAAGGACGGCTGGTATAGCCGAGATGCCAAATTTGGCTACAAAAGGTGCCTGGTGTAGACGAAAAGCTAGTTTTAGTTTATAAAAAGGATGCTGTTATAGGTGAAATTACTTGGACTATAAAAGGGAGCTGGATATAGCCTAGAAAATTGATATAGCCTAGAAAAGTGATATAGTCTAGAAAAGTGATATAGCACAAAAAGTGCTTACTATGACCTAACTTCTCCCTACTCTCACACAAAACTCTCCCCTGCTGGTGCCTAACCCTAACCACCCCTGGTGGTGCCTAACCCTAAGACCCCCCTGGTGGTGTCTAACCCTAAGAACCCCCTGGTGGTGCCTAACCCCAAGACCCCCCTGGTGGTGCCTAACCTTAAGATGACCCCCCCCCCTGTCATTGTTATGACCTAACTTCTCCCAGCTCTCACACAGAACCCTCCCGTGGTGGTGCCTAACCCTAAGACCCCCCTGGTGGTGCCTAACCCTAAGACCCCCCTAGTGGTGCCTAATCCTAAGGACCCCCCTCCGCGCTTCTGATGCTTAATCCTAACCCCTCCTGCATCCCTGAATCAAAAATCTTGTCTATAAAAGGGCACCCTTTTGTAGCAGAATCAAAAACTTTGTAGCTGAATCAAAAATCTAGGCTACAAATGGGCACTCTTCTGTGGCAGTATCAAAAACCTTGAAGCCGAAAACCTAGTAGCCGAATAAAAAATATGGGCTACAAAGGGGCGCCCTTTGGTTGTCGAATTGAAAACCTTGTAGCTGAATCAAAAATATGGGCTACAATGGGGCACTCAGCTATTTACGCTGAAGCCAGATGCACTGGATCCCAAAGGTAAATATCGCCGCATGCTGCAGGAGCAGCATGCGGTGCCTGCGTGCATCTTCGGGGGGAGGGCTGGAACAGGGCTACACAGGAGAAAAGGGGAGGCCTTATTAGGATACAAAGGCTTCACCTTCCCGAGGTGAGTATCCCATAGGGGCATTTTTTTTTCCTTATAGATTCTCTTTATCTTTAGGTACTTCCAAGACTTCAAAAAGATTACAGACAGAAGTTGCATGCTGCACAATATACTATAACGAGTAGCTAACACAAAAATGTTGTATCGCCTCCTCTTTTCTTGATAAGCATGTATATTTGAGTTGTTCCTTATGGCTGTTGCCATCTAAAGGTCTAAAGTGTAAAGAGAAGAGGATAACACAACATATTTGAAAGGTAATGTTATGTATGCAGAAAAAAATAGCTTTTCATCTGGCAGGGGTTAAGAAAAAGAGTTGGAAAATCATGTAATCCTAATAGTGCAGGCCAAGGACTACCTGTCTGCTCCTGAGAAACCAATGATGTAATCTCTAAAGAAAGACTGTTCTTCATTAACTTGGAAAATATCTCTACATCATTATTAATAATTGATATATGTCTATAATTGGATGCTTGATAATGGTCAGAGATTGGCCTGGGAATCATTCTGACTTTATCATTTTGAGAGGCAATTTATTGCCTTTCAAAACATAATCATCTAAACTAAATAAAGGGTTTAAGTGTTTGCATATTTTTAGAAACATAATTTTGATTGCCCATTTGGATCTGGAACATTGGATGTTTTCTAAGTCTTTTGATGTAAACCTGAAAGTGAGAGAAATAAGGAGGGTGTCTTGCTGGCTTCCTTACAGGCCCAAATTTATCTCACAAAGTCTATAGGCACAAATGTCCTGGCACCTTAGACTTTCTCCATGAACCCACAAGCCCCCACCAACACGCACCGCAAGTGTGCAGTGCTGGCTGTCCCAGCTGTCATTTCTCTCTTACTTTCTTTGCCCTTCATAGGTAGCTACAGGTGCCCCTTAGTATTAGGAAGCCAGAAGTAACCTCAACATTAAGTAGCTAGAGGTGCCCCCAAGTATTAGGTAGATAGAGGAACCTCAAAATTAAATAGCTAGAGGTGGCCCTGACTGAAGGGAGATCTGGTCAGTGGAATGCAGAGAGATGGGTGAGTTACCTCTCATTTACACTCTGCTCAGGACTCTGCATAAGGGAAGGAGAGAGGGAGGCGCTCAGGTAGGGGAGTGAGCAGCCTTTCCATTATCAGGCGCCTGTAGGCATGTGCCTACAGTGCCTTATGGTCAATCCTTATATAAATTGTAGAGTGTCCACTTGTATACTGTACAGATCAGTTGTCACCATCCTGACCAAAAGCTGCTCTCCAGACCTCGAAGTCCTCCTAATCAACTGCAGACCATACTACTCACCGAGAGAATTTGCCTCTTTTGTACTCGCCGGGGTCTACATCCCCCCCCCCCCCCCCCGACGCAGACGCCAAGAGTGCCACACGTACCCTAAGTGACACCATCGCAAAATGGGAAACGGCCCTGCCAGACTCCCTCTTCATCATCATGGGGGACTTTAACCAAGCCAACTTCCTCTCAGAGATGCCACGCTATGTACAGCACATCACATGCCCAACTAGGAACCAGAACACTCTGGATCATTGCTACACCATCCTCAAGGGCGCTTACAAGGCTGACACTCAAGCAGCCCTCGGCAACTCGGACCATTGCCTCATCCAACTGATTCCTACCTACAGAAGGCGACTTGAGAACTCCAAACCAGCCCTTAAGACAACCAAGAAATGGACGACGGAAGCGAAGCTAAAACTACAGGCCTGCTTTGACTGCACCGACTGGTCAGCCCTTGCCCCACCGAACGGCAACCTAGATGAATGGGCAGATAGCGTCACATCCTACATCAATTTCTGCGAGGACATGTGCATCCCGTCAAAGTCCTATAGAGTGTACCCCAATAATAAACCCTGGTCTAACAACAAGCTACGCCTGCTACGTAGAGCCAAGGAGGAAGCCCACAAGAGTGGCAACCTGGAGGAGTTCAGGAAGGCCAAAAACACCCTCAACAAAGAACTGAGAGCGGAAAAAAGAAAGTTCTCTGATAAACTGCGGCTGAGCCTCTGCTCAAACAACTCGCGCAAAGTCTGGAAAGGTCTCAAGGTGGCCACAAATTTTAAGACTCCCCCTCATCACACGACTCCCAGCGCTAAGCTAGTGGAAGATCTGAATAGGTTCTACTGTAGGTTTGAAGACAACCAAGAAGATGTACCCCATGACCAGGTGCCACCGGTCATGACCTTCCAGGCTCATACTGGCCCAGGCCCCCCAGCCGCACTGATGGTTTCAGAGGCCGAGGTTCTGAGACACCTTAAGCTACTCAATCCCCGGAAAGCTTTGGGCCCAGATGGTGTGTCAAACCTCTGCTTAAAAACCTGTGCAGACCAACTGGCCCCAGTGCTCACTTCCCTGTTCTCACAATCCCTAAAGGAACACAGGGTTACCTCTTGTCTAAAAATCTCCACAATCATTCATCCCCATCCCAAAGAAACCAGGTGCCACTGACCTAAACAATTTCAGACCTGTCACACTGACATCAAACATCATGAAGGTCTTCGAGAGGCTGAAAGAGGTCCTTTCCCACCTGAAACACACCACCAAGAATTTGATGGATCCTTACCAGTTTGCCTACAGGGCCAACTGGTCCATGGAGGATGCCATCAATATCAGCCTGGAGCACGTTCTGAGCCACCTAGACAGACCAAACACCTATGTCAGGATCCTCCTCTTGGACTTCAGCTCCGCCTTCAATAAAATTAACCCCGACATTCTCTTTGACAGGCTAGTTCTCCTCAATGTGCATCCCAGCCTCAATAGCTGGCTGAAGGACTTTCTCACAAACAGGACTCAGACAGTCAAGCTGGGCACCTTCTCCTCGCATATGTGAGTCACCAACACGGGTGCCCCCCAGGGATGTGTCATGTCCCCAATGCTGTTCTCGCTGTACACAAACTTCTGGACCTCAACAAGCAACTCGGTCCAGGTCATCAAGTTTGCAGATGACAACACTATCCTTGGTCTTATAGAAGAGAGTGATGAACGAGCCTATCACCAACATATTGCGAATATCTCCAACTGGTGCAAGGCAAACAAGCTTGTACTGAACACCGCAGAACTAATCATTGATTTCAGAAAAGGCCGTCCCAAACTCTCCCCGGTCCTCATCGAAGGCACTGAGGTTGCCAGGGTCCCACACGCGCGTTTCCTAGGCACCACCATATCCAGCAACCTAAAGTGGGAGACAAACGCCACAATGATCCAGAATAAAGCGCAACAACACCTGTTTTTCCTACGGCAGCTGAAAAGGTTTGGAATGTCGCAAGACATTATGACCTGCTTCTACTCTGCTGCCATTGAGTCAATACTTGGCTCTTCCATCATCGTTTGGTATGCAGGGGCCTCTGCGAGGGACAGGTACAAACTACAAAGAGTTATAAAGTCTGCAGAAAGGATCATCGGTACTCCCCTCCCACCACTCAACCTTCTCTACTCGTCCAGACTGCGCTCAAGGGCCGCTAGGATAGCAGGAGACCCCACCCCGGCAACCACTATTTCAGTCTTCTCCCCTTAGGCCGCCGCTACAGGTCCTTACCCACCAGGACCACTAGACACAGAAATACCTTATACAATAATACAATACAATAACATTTGTAAAGCGCTTTTCTCCCATAGGACCCAAAGCGCATAGCTGTGTCTCAGATTAATACAGGGTTGCAGGCTGGCTTGTGTTACAGAGGAGATAGTCAGATGTTCATGAATGCCAGACTGAAGAGGTAGGTTTTCAGTTTAGACTTAAATGCTTCCAGGGATGGAGCTGTCCTGATTGGGTGTGGCAGGGAGTTCCAAAGTGTAGGGGCACCATGACAAAAGGCTCTGTCTCCAAAGGTTTTGAGGTGGACTCTGGGGGTGACCAAGGTGTTACGTCCTTTTGATCTAAGATTGTGGGGGGTGTGATGTAGTTGCAACAAGTCCTTCAGGTATCCAGGGCCCAGATTGTGCAAGGATTTGAATGTCAGCAAGCCAATCTTAAACAGAATTCTCCATTTTATCGGTAGCCAGTGGAGTGAGCTCAGGGTTGGTGTTATGTGGCAATGGCGGGGTTGGCTCGTTAACAGCCTTGCGGCGGCATTCTGTACTAATTGCAGGCGGCGCAAGTCTTTCTTATGCAGGCTTGTGTAGAGGACGTTGCAGTAGTCTAACCTTGATGTGACGAAGGCATGAACTAGGGTTGGAAGATCCTCTGAAGGAATTAGGTGTTTAATCCTTGCAATATTCCTTAGGTGAAAGAAGGAATGTTTCACAACAGCTGAGATTTGATTCCTGAAGCTTAATTTCCCATCAATCAGTACTCCCAGGCTGCGCACACAGTCTGAGTTGTTCAGGTCTGAGCTCCCTATCCTTAGCGGTGTTGGTTGAGACTTGGGCTGCTTTGCTGTTGAGCTCTGGCCCTCGATAACAAGAACCTCAGTTTTGTCAGCATTAAGTTTTAGCCAATTATCATTCATCCACTCCTGAAGCTCAGCTACAGCATGCGTTTATTTGTGGAGTAGGGTCTGTGACGTCAGGTTTGAATGACAAATATAGCTGGGTGTCATCAGCATAGCAATGATATGTCAGGCCATGTTTTTGTATGATTTCTCCAAGTGGCAGCATGTATATGGTGAACAGTAAAGGGGATAATATTGCGCCCTGGGGTACACCGTATTTTAGTGGTACAGGGTTGGAGAGGAAGGACCCTAAGGCTACCCTTTGTCTTCTGCCAGCCAGGAAGGAGTTGAACCACCGGAGAACAATGCCATCTATGCCACAGTACTCTTGTAGCCTGTTGAGCAAGATTTCATGATCGACTGTGTCAAAAGCCGCTGAGAGGTCGAGCAAAATCAGGATGGAGCATTGACCCTTGTCTCTTGCAATGAGCAGATCATTGCAAATCTGGGTGAGGGCTGTTTCACAGCTGTGATATTTCCTGAAGCCAGATTGAAGAGGGTCAAGGATGTTGTTTCTGGAGAGCCCGTCTTCAAGTTGGAGGTAGACAGCCTTTTCAATAACTTTTCCCAGAAAGGGGAGGTTTGAGACAGGTCTGTAGCTGTTTAGAGCATCTGGGTCTAAGGATGGTTTCTTGAGTAGAGGCCTGACGATTGCTTCTTTCAGAGTAGAGGGAAACCACCCTTCTTGTAAGGAGCCTTCTTTCCCCAAGCCATTGATCTCCTCAACGTACCCTCCCAATTGCACTCCCTTGCTCCAGCGCTTACACCCAGGTAGTAGCCCGCCCATGTTACATCACCCCAACTAGTCTAGAGTTACTTAATTACTCTACTGCCCTCCTGTACTAATTATTGTATTTCTGCTCATCTACGGTACTGTATATCTGTATAACTTGTCTTGTGTACTACTCGAGCCTGTCTGTGCCAAAAATAATTCCAGGCACAAGCCCCTGTACTTGGCCATTAAACTTGATTCTGATTCTGATTGATTCTCACTCACTTGCTGCCTTCTTGTTGCAGGCTTGTGACTCACATAATACTGAAGCCAAAACACTGACATGACAGGCGGATGGGCATTTATATTTTTAAAATGTATAGCAGTATGACAACCTACATATTCCTCTCACTTCAGGCTCACTTTATTTCTTGCTCCTTTTTTCTCCTATAGTACAATTAGAAAGTTCAAATGGGATGTAGAAAGTTTGCTCATCAGGTATTAAAATAGGAGTAGACTTAGTGAAAAGTGAATCAAAGTATCTCTTAACATAGTTTGTAAAAGTCACCTGTTGTCTAGGTGCAAAAGTGTAGAAACTAGTCTTGGGACTAGTGGGGCAAATAGACCAAATTTCATTGCATTGCATCATCAGGGATGTCTTAATCCTTAACACTAAATTATATTAACATATCACTAGTAAACTTGCACATAGACAACAAACCTACACAATAAAAACATTTCAGTGGCCATAACATCCACTGTAAGAACATTTCTGTGTCATATCAGTATTATAGGTAAATAAGTTTACCTTCATATGAGATAATGCTGTGATGAAGCCTTTAACCTTCGCACACTCTCCTTCTCAGTATTTTAATTAACATAAAAAAGCTAAATAAAATTGTAGTGATAAATGGTTTCCTATTGCAGGCACAGCAGGAGATAAGAAATATACATGGCTCATATAAAGACACAGGGGAGTGTTTGGGAAGAGCTAAAAGCTTCATTTTATATTAGCAGGGAGAAACTGTACTTGCAGTGCTGGCCACAAAGCAGCGTAAAGTGATAGGCTGGGTCAGGTGGTGTGCTAGTTTAGGAAAAGACCTCCCTCCATCCTTGGGAATAAAAAGGTGATGTGCCTGTTGCAGTGGTGGCTACAAAGCAGTGGGTTAGGTGGTCTGCTAGTGGTCTGCTAGTTTGTTTGCACTGACTGTCAGTGCAAATTTGCTATCATACACATTCAAAAAGGGAACCAAACTTGAACTGTTAACTGGTTAGAAGATGATTATTTCCGTTTTATCTCATTAGTTAGCAAGGACCTCAGCAAACATGAGTGTTGGCCTGCAACAACCACTTGACTCATATCAGTATATCAGTATAAGATATTCCTAGGGGTCTCCAAGCACCTCCACTAGAGATAACACAGGTGATTAAACAGTCCTACACTGCAATTTTTTAAAGTATTCTTTTACATGATTAAACTGCGGTACAAGTCCCAGTTTCCATATTGATTGCAAAGGTGACAAATCCTTATCACTTAATTGACAATTTCTAATTAATCCAGTCCAGCTTTGTTGATCCACATGTAATATTGATGTTTGGAGACCTCTGGGGATTACTTTGTAAATCAAGCCAAATCAAAGACAATAGATTTATCCTCTGAGATATGTTCAAGTTCACCTTAACAAACCAGTAAAGTGCACAGTGCTGCCATTTCACTTCCTGTCTCGGGCAGCGGATTAAACTTGCAGGAAGATAAGAACCTGGTGGTGTTTTGTAGTTAGTGTGAACAATGGAATAAGGTCATAGTTGCACAGAAGGGACATTTTTTATTACTTGCCTTTTCTTTTAAAGTGGGATTGTCACAAAATCAAATTCCATTTACCCACTGCTCTGTGTTTATTATGCAGTCTATGTCCTGACCCTGTTTTGCAAACATTCCAATATAATCATAGAAGTTTCTGCTGGGATGAATCTTATCTCAATCAACCTGGCTATATTTTGTACATTACCAGGGAAAAGGAAGCTTGTTATCTCCCCTCCCACATTTCTGCTCCTCACTGATTGTCTGAGGGCAGTTCAGTGTGACAGGAGGCTGAGAAGGGATGCAACTCACCCGCAGAATCTGCTGAAATACAATCTATGCTGTGCTCATATGTGTTTCCAGAGCAAGCTAGATATGGCAGTGCAGTTTTTAGTAGAAAAACAGAAGTGCTGGTTCACATTTGAGCAGGAGCAGGTGCAGAATGGAAACGGTAAGTGCATCTGCGTCCGTTTTGCATCCGCATGCAAAGAATACACCCGACCGTTCCACTGTCTGTTAAGCGTTGGCACATCCACCTGTCCGCTCCTGTGTTGATTGCGTCATCCCATATGCATTGCCGCTCGCCTGTACCGCTGCTCGGTACTTTCAACAGCCCGGATGCCAGCAGAAGCATGGGGTTCTTCGTAGGCTGCAGCAGGCCAATGCTCCCTAGCAACAGGGAGAATTTTCATGGGTCCAACATGAACCAATGAGAATTCTCCCTATTTCTGAGGATTCCCATTGGTCTTTTGCAGTCCAGTGGAGATCCCCCGGCCAAAGGGCTGTGTAGAAGGGACCGAATGGCGGTGATGGGTGGCAGGACATGTGAGCATGATGTCACAGCGGTGACATGGATACGGGTGAATAGGGTGTGATGTGGACACAGTGACTAGCCTAGTGAGAACGAACAGGTCCATTCTCATAGGCTTTCATTGGACACATTTTCCCATCTGGTCCGAGAAAATGTGCCAAGTTGAGACTCTGCTTCCGTCTCTCGTTCCGCAGCACACAGATCCGCGTAGGATCCGTGTTTTGTAACAAGTGCAAGCAGATCTTATTTTAACATAGGATCCGCGTCCTATGTTTAAATGGAACCTAAACTGAGAAGGATATGGATTTTTCCTTTTAAAATAATACCAGTTGCCTGACTCTCCTGCTGATCCTGTGTCTCAAATACTTTTAGCCACAGCCCCTCAACAAGCATGCAGATCACGTGCTCTGACTGAAGTCAGACTGGATTAGCTGCATGCTTGTTTCAGGGGTGTGATTCAGCCACTACTGAAGCCAAACAGATCAGCAACTGGTATTGTTTAAAAGGAAACATCCATATCCCTCTCAGTTAAGGTTCCCTTTAAGCAGAGATTTTAAAAACGTCCACAACAGATACGTTTTTTAAGCAAGTGTGAACCGGCCCTAAGAGAGGAAATGACACCAGGATTGACTTCCGTCAGAGGCAGTAAAGATGGAAAATACCTGGAAACAGTTTTCTCTTTATTTACTATATAGAATTCACTGAAATCAAAACATGGACAGTACAAAACATATGTTATATAAGTATTTATATATACTATTATATAGTATAGTATACTGTTATATAGTATTTATCTACTTATATGTGTGTTTTGTTTTCCTTGGGTAGTATGGCTGTCCCTGCTGCTTTAAGTGTTGCTAAAAATTAATAAAAACAATATATTAAAAATGGTAAATGTATGTGAGTTGGTATGAACCTTTAATTAACATTAAAGGTTTAAAAAAAGGTTTCTGATTTAAGGGCTTGCCTGTGTTTTTTTTTTTTCTAATTAAAAACATAAAATACTTATTGTTTCTTCTTTTGTAAGTTCCGTTTTTTGCAAACGTTGCATCTGTGTCAAGCAGTGCGCTGCAGGGCTGCAGGTAATTTCTTTAATAACTGTCTCGGGCTGCCTGTAGCTGAGGCAATGTGATTCCTGGTGGTTAGCGGGGAAATTTGCAGAGGTGTGCAATCTCACCTGTTCATGTCAGTTGAGCTCATTAGGTGCAGAGAGCTACGAGAGTCCATGGATCAACGTTTGTTAAATGCATTTATATTTTAAAGCAATATGTATTGTCAAAAAGTCTTGGCTTTGCTTTCATAGTTTGTAATTGCTGTAATGGAATACAATTTTAAAAAGTGTGTAAAAATGAAAAATGTTAAATTTCTCCAATTTAGAAATTAAAGGACCACTACTGCAAATAACATGAATTTTAAAACGCATATGTATAAAAAATGTTCATTTGTTGTACATTTGAGTAAAATCCATATTACATTTTTTTTCTTATGTTGCTGTTGTTTTCAGTAGGCAGGAGAAATCTGACAGATCTGACAGGTTTTGGGCTAGTCCATCTCCTTATACAGGATTCTCAAGGTTTCCTTTATTTTAAACTAGTCTACCTAAGCCCGTTTAAAAACTGGCTCTAGGTTGTGATACCGCCGCCACACATGTTAGTGTGCATGTGCGCACCCGACCACCCACCACGTACACGCGCACCCGTCCGCCCGGCTCCCTGGCCCGTCCCCCTGTCCCAACGGCTGACTGTACTGCGCACATGCGCAGTACAGAAAACCACGGACACTCAGACAGGGAAGGATGATGACGCAGGGACAGTTAGGTTTTATTATAGAGGATGCACTTCTTGAACGACAGTTGCTCAGTCCAACTGCCAAATTAGTGTGCAAGCAAGTAGGGGGGCCTGCTAGCATCTTTGTATAGATCCTATCTAGAGAGTGCTTTTGTAAAGGATGAAATAAATACTGAGAATCCCCCCCCCCCCCCGGGAAGATAGACTGGTCCAAAACCTGTCAGATCTGTCAGGTGTTACTGCTTACTGTAATGACAGCAACATAGAAGAAGAAAAGTAATTTGTAGTGCATTTTACTTTTGGAGGAATGTACTTTTTATACACTTGAATTGTACATTTTACAATTTTTCGCAATAGTGGTCCTTTAAAATAACCTTGTGACCTCACTATTGACTAGCTGCTCATTATACACAGTATTTTCTCTCTTTGCACTTCACCTCCTGCCCTGTTAGCTTAAACTCAGCATCATTCCTTCCCCTTATTGTCAGCCTAAGCTCAGCATCTTGTTAAACATTTAGTTTTTGGAATTGAAATGATAACTTAGCTTTTGCAACAGATCCGAGCAGCCAGCTACTCTGCACTGATGTTCTTGCTCATCTACATGCACCCCCTTGCTCAGCAGATAGAACCCAGACCTCCACAAGTCCTGTAGTATATTCAGTAATGAGGTCCACGTAACTGGGGAGGCCAAGTCCGATATTCAGTCACAGCCACAACCATAACTTCCTAAAGACGAATAACTTGTCCATTAACTGACAAGCATAAGGGAGGAAATGGTGCAGCAAGGTTCGCACACTTTATGACATGTGCTGCATCTTTGATTTAGCAGATGACTTGTGGAGGACTGGTTTTTCTCTGTGAGTACATCTGCTCTGGCCACTTGCATTTTGAGCATAGGGAGAAGCCAAAAGTCATCTCTCCCTGCACTAGGTAATCTCAGGGAATGTAAAAAATATATCTCCCTGATCCCTAATTTCCTCTTTTCTGCACATAATTATGGGTGTGGCTATTGCCAGCACCAAAATTACAGTGACTTTGTAGCTGGTGCCCAGCTGGCTCAGTGCGGGTGCTGAGTAGGTGCCAAACTGAGTTGTGCCATTCTCTGCAAGGGAGTGGGAAGTGTGCAGAAACGCAAGGATATCAACAGGGATGAGCTTTCCCACTGTGATCCACAGCAACAGGTAATTTTAATTTGTAGATTGAAGGACCTTTCATACTATAACCTTGCGGTAAAGTTGCCTTAAAGAGAACCTGTACTGAGTAAAATTATTTAAAACAAACACATGAGGTAACTTCTAATGAACATTACATAGTTACCTTGCCATCACTTCCTCTCAGAAGCTCACCATTTTCTTCTGGCAATGATCCCTTCCAGTTCTGACAACATTTTGTCAGAACTGAAATATATCAGTTGCTGTCAGTTATTTATCAGTTGCTGTAAGTTATAGCTGAGAGGACAACTGATGTGCCAAGTAATGTCTATGTTTCCCTATGGCTCAAGTGGGTGATGTTACAGTTTAACAGTGTGCTGAGCAGAAAGCTGTTATGGGGTAATGACCATTTTCAAAATGGAGGACAGGGAATTCCCTTGATCACACTGGACAAACAGAACGCAGGAAAGGCGATAGAGATTGAGGAGTAGACTACACGGGAGGTAAGTATGACCTTTGTATGTTTATTTTGACTTTTAATTTTCAGTTCAGGTTTTCTTTAAGCAATTTTACCACAAGATTCACCTATAGAGATTTTCATACTTAGTGCGATGTAACGCAGTACAATGCAAGTATTCAGATCGCTGCAATCCTGACACAAATTTACCAGTGCGTTACCGCATGATCCTTGCCTACCACATAGATTATTCAGTAATGCAATTCAGTAAGTGTAAACAAGGAGCACAGTGCAACGTGGCACATATGGACGGACGGACGGGAGTACGCCACTAAGCAGGTGGTGGGCCTATGCATTGCATATTACCCTGTCAGCACTGTCTGCCACAGGGTAATATGAAAGGGTCTTTGATGCGGTGCAATTCTCTTAAGGCGACCTCTCCCATCGTGGTAGACCAGCCTAAAAAGAAAACATTTTTTTTCCATGGTGTTTTTTTTATGCACTTTTTATGATTGCAGTTTTAGGAAGTTGAATTAAAGCTTTATTTTAGAATATTTTATTAAGTTTTTAGCTTTGGGTTTGATATTTGGTAATAGGAAAGGTTTGATAAGCCCTGCTAGCCTATAAGGAGCCAGGAAATGCTAAGATTAATACGACATAGGTTCTCGAGGATGAAGACCTATTTACATTTTGATTTCAGAGGAAATCAAGAAATATATTAAACATTCAATGCTCTTAGGCATTGTAGAAAGGGAGTAAGATCTCATCATGGATTGAACTAATTTTTCATGAATAATTGGTTGAATCCCTGTAGATAATTATTCATATTTTTAGACGAAGAGCAAGTAGCTATGTAAGCTTCTAAAGGATAATTAACCATCATGTTCATGTTAAAATACAGTAAGAACTTTCAGTGCAGACAGTTTCTTTTTTGGTGTTCCATGGCTTTTTATTAGTGATCCTATCAGGAAGATTACATAGAATCAGTGGCATAGCAACAGGGGATACAGAGGTTGTGACCGCACTAGGGCCCCTGGACCAGAGGGGCCCAGTAGGGACCCTTCTTCATCCATCTTCTTAGCTTTTCATTGTTGCTACACTGGTAATGAACACCTCTATATGTGCATTGAATAGTGATAATCCTTAAAGCAAATCTGAAGAGAAATTAGAATTAAAAAAATAATTATACCGCTGGATAGCGCTAGTTAAACAGAGCAAATGTATCTATTTAATGCCACTCTGCTGCCTCTCCTCCGCAAAAAATCTGGTACTTCCTGTATAAAATGGCCATGACCCCTGTAAGAACTTCCGGGTTATGGCTGTAGGCGGCAGACAAGCGTGCGCATACACACGCATGCTGCACGCTCCAACTCTCCACCCTGCTCCAAGTATAGAGCTATGCACGGAGTAGGGTGGGCGTTCGGTAAATGAAGGAGGCGGAGGGGGCGGAGATGGCTGCAATTAACGTCCATGACATCTATAAGGCAGAAAACAGCTCTGCTTCTTCCTGGTAAGCTTTTCGCCGACTGATTCAGTCGTTGAAATAAAAGGAAGTGTGTCATGGTTTAGGGTGGGATGTACACAGCCGCGGAAATACCGCAGAATAATTAGTAAGTAACCAATCAACAAAAATATAATGTTAAATAAGAGAAAAAAAAATCAGGCTTTCTTTAACAAACTGTTTCCTAAAGGCCCATACCCACCAAACCATTTTTCACAAACGATTTTTTGCTAACGATTCTTTGCAACATTTTTTTTTCCCGATATTGTGCACATCTTAAAATAAAAATAAGTTAAACGATGTTGACCGACACAAATTACCCATGGCAATATTTTGTTTTTTGAATGCCAAGCGTTCGTTTCTGCTACCCCAAACGACAGTTGCAGATGCGGACATATGGATCAGGGAAACGATCTTTCATCTACAGAAATCCCCCATCCATCTGATGGCATCTGCCGCTGGGTATTCAGCTTTACTCTAATTACACCTCTCTGATACTGCAGCTGTGCTTGGCAGGTTTTTAGGCTCCATATCCATAGAGTTCTTGGGGCCCCATGCAAAAATCCCACTGGGGTCCCAAGCTCCTTAGTTATGCAACTGAATAGACTAAAAAGGAAAATATGTGTGCCTGTTGAATCACTTGACACACGCACAGCTTGCCTTTTGGCTCAATGTGTGGCATTATGCGTTATACAAAATGTTATTCTTATTTCTTACAACAATCTTTGTTTAAATATTTTCATCAGTATTAGAAAAGCTCTTTAGACGTTTCTGGTGTCGCTGCTTGTCTTCTAAAAAAGAAATGTTCCCCTACTGTGTTTTTTATTGTAGACGGTAAATTTTGTACAAAGCCGTACTCTTCTTCTCATTTGTCCTGTAACTAACGATGCAGTGCGGCTGGGAACATTACGGTGCGCTTTTAAATAGAAATCATATAATAAAATAATTTCCTCACTACGGTTTCATATTATTTTCCGTCAAGCTACCCATTTTGTCAGCATTATTCTTTTACAGCTGTTTTTTGTTATACAGTAAATGACGGTTATGTTTTACCAGTGGATACATTTTATAATGAAATGTAATATATTAATTTGTTGATGCCTTTTGGCAATTACTCTGGTTCTAATGAAAATAAAGGAATAAAAATACTGTAATACTCAAGTAGTGGCAGTGGACAAATTATAAAGCAGCGCATACAGCCCCCAACATATAATGTAATAGAATCAAGCAAATAAGCCTAACATTTTATTAAATGACTATAAACACACAATAATAAAAAGGATAAAAAATAAATGGGTTGGCCACCCCGTCACGACTCATCCACCCGCAAACCCATACACACTGGACATTCATCCACCGGCATCTAAAAAGGGACAAATTCCGTTGGAAAACTATGCTTGAATGAATGCTTGTTGCACAAGATTTCAATGTGTACTGTTCATTAAAAGTACTATTTGACTTTTCAGAGGTCATCATTTTTATGTCTGCTGTCTAGTGGAGTGTACCTCCATAATGCTATTTGGCATATGTTCATTGCCAATCAGCTCCTTCCTCCAGATCCTCCTTCCTGAATATGCTTATTAGCTGTGGGAGTGGACACCTACACAAGTGTTTATCTCCCTGCGCTACGTGAGTCAGACAAAAACAGCACCAGGGGCCACCATATGTGGTAATGGGAATTACGACTATAGCATTGCTCAGTTAGTGATCTGGGTGCTGCCAACTAGAGACTGGCCTCAAATTATGATAAAAATGTCATAATTTGGCTGCCAGCAATGGCAGGCAGCCAAATTACGTCTTACCCACCAGTCCACGGTGGCCTGGAGGGGAAATAGTAATTAACGCTGCTGGGACTTTTGCAGGAGCAGGTTGAGTCATTTTTTGGCTTCGCCCTGCACCCAAGTTTCCCAGCGCCTTAATTACATGTACACATGTTATGCACATGTGCAATGCAGAAACAGCACACAATTTCTTCATGTTTTATATGATTTTAAGAAGGTGCACATAAAAGTTTGAGAAGTTTTAGACGGTGCAGAACGTTTTGTAAGAATTGTTTTTCAAGATGCAAATATCACTAACTTTTTGGTATTGACATATAGGTTAAGCTAGAACTATGCTAGTCATAGACTGTATAATTTTAACTGAGTTTTGACAACTTCTTGGTCCTGATCTAGGGATTTAACATAGGTGTGCTTTGTTAACTTGTATGAGCAAAGATGCATAGCTTTACAAAGATCAAAAGTTTCCATTGAATGCTTTTATCCTATGCATGTATGTATTTGACGATGACCACGTGTTTTGCCCTTTAAAGTGAACCTAAAGTCACAAAAAAACCCGAGATGAACTCACCTGGGGCTTCCCTCAGCCCCTTGCAGGCGATCGGTGCTCTCGCAGCCCCGCTCTGATGGCCCAGGACCCGCCGGCGAACACTTCCGGTTTGGCTGTCACTGGCCGACAGGCATGGGAATGCTAGTGATTGTTCGCGTTCCCAGCCTGTATATCGCCCCCTATGCTGCTATTACGGCCATCGGAGCAGGGCTGCGAGGGCACCGATCATCTGCAGGGGGCTGAGGGAAGCCCCAGGTGAGTTCATCTCGGTTTTTTCTAACATGCAAAGAACAATGTAATATAAAAACAAACCTTTGCAAATGAAACATTCCAACTGAACTAAATACTGCACACAATGAAGTAAAGCTTTTGTCTCTGATATTTAACATGAAAAGTAGGAAAATGTTTACACAGCTACTTAGACATTATTGGTACATTGCCATTTTAGAACACTTGGTTTGATAGTGTTCCTTTAAAAGCACATCATTAGCAGTAATTTTCAAGTCCTCTTGTTAACCCACTTAAAACACAGTAACTCAAGCCAAATACCTCACCTACTGCCTTTTTGTTCTTGACAAGAAGCAATCACAATGCAAATATAACGAGGGGTCCAATTAATTACTAGTATGCAATTGTGACTATCACTTTTAGGATACGCAGTTCTCTTGCAACATTGTTATGTGAGCCTTTATGTCTTTAAAAAATTGAAACAAACATTTTGAAACAGAAAACACAGTAGCTCAAACAAATAAAGGATCAAATGTAACCATCTCTTTATCTAAGGCTTTAATAAAAAAACAAAACAAAAAACAACATTTTGAATATATTATGCAATACTCTATCATATTCCAGTATTCTTCAATACTTCTTGGTTCCTGTGGTTTACTGTACTTTGTACATTACTGTTTGCCTTATTCGGGTATACTGATGTTTTACCTATAAAATCTCAAGGATAGATATAGATGAATGGATGTATAAATATATAGCGGGATAGATAGATGCATAGATAGATAAATAGATTTATTTATTGTCCAGCGCTGCGTAATATGTTGGCGCTTTATAAATACAATAAATAAATAAATAGATAGAAGCATATTCACTAAACAGCATAAAATTTACTGGCACAAACTAGTCTACATCAACAGCTACATAATATCACCCCAAACCCTGCACAGTATTAGGAGGAGCAATGGTAAGAAAAATGAATGGAACATAACAATTCTTAATACCTACTCACTATGGTAGTGAGTGCAAAAATGCCTTATTTAAATTGTGCTAAAAGTACTTTATATTCATGATGATGCCCATATAAGTGATACAAAACTTTGCAAAATAGTACAAACACAAACAAATCCCAACAATAAACACAACACATGCAGCTATTAATTGCAACATTATAATTTACATGTTCAAACAGTGCACATTTTAATGGATAGTAGGCAAGAAATTAAGAAAGTAACAAACTCTGTTACAATAAACATACTGTGCATTAGACAAGTTATATAAGGTATTTGCATAATGCATGTTACCCAAACAAGGCCTATATTCAATTTCTTTTTTCTCCTGAGTTTTCTCCTAGAAGATCATTTTTCATCTTTTATTTAAAATAACTTTCCAGCACTTTTCAACTTAAAAAGTACTGAAAAGTTGATGAAAAAGTACTACCAAAATTATTTTGAGTATTTTCTTGCTTTCTAGTAGGCTAAAAAAACATTTTATTGACAAGTTTTAAAATATCACCTAGGATAAAACTCAGGAGAAAAAGTTAATTGCACATCAGCTCTTGTCATAAAATGCCCTTTAAACCACCAGCAAGCAAGAGCATACTCAAAATATAGCACTTTTTCACCAGCATTTAGATACTTTTTCAATTGCAAATGATAAAAAGTTATGTTAAAGAGAATGAGAAAATTATTTCCTCGGAGATAATTCAGGATAAAAAGTTACCGATACCGTAATTGCATATGGGCCGTTGTGTCTATAACATAAGTTACACAAATTGCACATTTAAACTTTAATGTTATTTAGCAAATACACTAGATAGATAGCTAGACAGGCAGACAGACAGGCAGCCAATAGATAGATAGTTAGATAGACAAATTGGCAGCAGAAAAGGCTGGTGGGTAAATACAACGTTAGACCTCATTTGGAGAAATGTAGACATTTCTGTGAAAAATGTTTCTGTAATGTAGATGACAGCTTTTAAATAGGTTTAATTTCAGCTTTATGATTTGCTCTCCATCATGTTGAAGTTATGATGCATTATATCAGATGTACTGCAAGTGATTCAGAATCAATCACATTGGGGTTGGCACATTATGATTATTGCAACTGCACAAGCCACTTGGCAGCTTTTAGGTGAACCGTTTACAGACATTAAAAATGTATGGTTTTAATTTCCACTTTGATCATTTTCTAACTCAGACTCTTTTGTTCTTTAAGGATGTAAATAAGAAGCTGCAGGAAGACAATCAAGAACTTAGAGACCTATGTTGTTTCTTGGATGATGACAGGCAGAAAGGAAAACGGATTTCCAGGGAATGGCAGAGATTGGGAAGATTTACTTCAGGCATCATGCAGAAAGAGGTTACTTTGTATTTACAGAAACTGAAGGAGCTGGAAGTACGACAAGAAGAGGTGGTGAAGGAAAACGTAGACCTAAAAGAACTTTGTTGTTTGTTAGATGAAGAGAAAATTGGAGTAGCGGGTAGTCGGACTTCCATTGACAGTCAAAATAGCCTCTGTCAGTTGAATGCTACAACCAGTACTTTTCTACGAGACGTTGGTGACGGAAGTAGCACCTCCAGTGCAGGAAGCACCGATAGTCCAGATCATCATAAACCAAACTCTACTAACAGTCCTGAACACCTCCAAAAAAGCAGAGGTGAAGGAAGTCCTGAACACCAGAAACATGGAAGTGGCAGCCCGGAACATCTTCAAAAGCCTAGGATTTCAGCAAGTCCTGACCATCAGAAACATGTGAAAAATGCAAGTCCCGAACATCACAAAAGTGTGGGTAAAAGTAGTCCAGAGCAACAAAGGCACACTTGTAGTAGCCCAGAAAAACTACAAAAGCAGATATTAAGTAGTAGCCCTGAACATTTTAAAAAGCATAGGTCTGGTGGTAGTCCAGAATACCAAAAGCTCAGCAGTGGCAGCCCAGAGCTTCTTCAAAAACATACATTAAGTGGAAACCCAGAACATCTTCAAAAAGCAAGGGGTAGTAGCCCTGAGCATCTCAGACAACATTTTGGAGGTAGCCCAGAACATCTCAAACTTTTGAGTGCGAGCAGCAGGGAAAGCACCTTAAGGAGACAAGTAGCAGATGAAATGTCATCTCATCACAGAAGTGTGTACAATGGAATGAATGGTGGGTGGACAAGCCTACTGAATTCCCCATTTGCTTAAGTGGAGTTTTCTGCATGTGTTGAAGAACCAGGATAAATGTAGTACAGACATCATGAATGCATGTTTTAGCCTAATACCATCTGTATATTGACGGTAGTCAGTCAGTATCAGTATTTCATGTACTTTGCTAGTTTAATATAACTAAAACTAAACATGGGAAATAATGTTTGCCTTGTGCCACAGAATCCGTAAGAGTATCAGGACATGTTTTAAAAAATTGGTTTGTTAGGTCTTGGAGATTTCTAGCTATTCCTGGACGCTAGTAAAATAATAGTGACTTATGCAATATTTTTTTTTTGTTTAAAGTTAGATTTAAAGGGATTCTGACCTCTACATAAAATAAAAAGTTTCACTTGCCTTAGGCCTCCTCCAGCCCACCATAAGCAGCGAGGTCCTCCGGCGTCCTCCTGGCTCCTCTCCGTGTGCGTCCACTGTCCCCCCGTTACCGGTGACACCCGGGCCGGCTCTCCCTGGTTAATGATGCACACGTCATCACACCGCCCGCTTCGCGTCATCACGGCGGCCGGCGTGACAGGTCTGTGCATGCGCCGGTTTTCCGTACATGTGCAGGCCTGTCACGCTGGCCACCGTGATGACACCAAGCAGCCGGCGTGATGGTGTGTGCGTCATTAACCAGGAAGAGCCAGTTGTTGCCGGCAACAGGGGGGGCGGCGGAAGCACACGGAGAGGAGCCAGGAGGACGCCGGGGGACCTCGCCACCTACGGTGGGCTGGAGGAGGCCCAAAGTAAGTGAAACTTTTTATTTTTAGTAGAGCTCGGAGTCCCTTTAAAATAAGATGGTTAACTCAACAATAGATACTTACCTTGGGAGAGAGAATCTGGATCTTCCAGAGCCTTCCCTAGTCCCTTTCCATCCTTCTTTTCCAGCGTCGGGACTCCTGAATTTCCACGGAGCTCAACTGCACTGCGCAGTAGCACGGAGCGGCTGCTCAGGCATGGTGGAAAAAAGCTGAACCCGTTCGGCTCCATTCTAGTGCGCAAACATGAGCAGTGCTGGCAGGCTCTGTCAATAAGACCTTGTCAATGAGCATGCAGGGGTTCCATCGCTGAAATGGTGAGGAGGGCGATGGGGTAGCCTCTGCAGGATCCAGATGCTTCTCTCTCCATTGGTAAGTACCCAAATGGGGATGTTTTTTTCCCTTTAGGGTTACTTTAAGTTTTTATTTTACAGGCTATTGTAAAATATTTAGCTTAATATTTTGAGCAAAAAAGTATTTTCACGCTGCTATAAAAAAGGAATCATTGAAGATAGAATGCTTGATTTCTTTACTTGATGTTGTTTAAAGTATTTTTAAAGTTGGCAGTCGTGTTGTCATAGCTTTCTATATGCCTTTGTTGGGTATGCGCAGTGTTTGCTAAATGCGACAAGATTAGTATAATCGTTTTCAGGGTGCTTTTGTTGGGAGTATGTAGGGTTTGCTAAATGAAACTAGAATAGCTATAATCTTTTCCAGCCTGTGTTTTGTTTGGTTGTTAACAATATTCAGTAATGGAAACAGGGATAGCTGTAATGTGTATGTATATTGGAGTACCTGTATTAAAGGTATAAAGGTATTGCTGTGTGCAAGATGATAGCAATACAGTCTACTGATGTGTTTAATGGAAATCTACTGAAAGCTTATTGTGTGATAATTATTATGTTCAAATAGATCTTTGGCCTTTGGGAAAATGCTTTAGTTATAATTTAATTTTTTTATGTTGCATTTATTTGTTTGGATTAACGGCACTTATTTTGTGTTACCGTGTATTGCCTAGTGATAATATGCCACTTTTATGCTTGGTACATCATGGTCCTGATTCATTTAGGTTGGAGAAAAATGGAGAAAATGTGGTGGGGACTGACCATGCACACTTGATTGTCCAGTCTTCCCATATCTACTGAATATAATATTAGTGACTGCTTAAACTATACTCTCTGTCAGTTTACCCTTCAGTTATAGGAATTTGGTAAAACTGGACAATCATGATTGTATAGTCAGTGGGCACTTTGAGTAATTCAGAATATCTAGACTGGATTTTTTACTTAAATCTGCTATTAGGTGTTAAAGGGAACTGAACACCGGGAACGTCCCCACAAGGAAGGTTCATAATGGAGTGTCATGTTGGAGAAGCAAGGGTTGAGGGGAGCACCTCTACTTACCTATGGGTGCTGCCCCTCTGACCCCCAGGACATACAAGATCCACTATGTTCTGCAGGGAGAGACTGCAGCTGACAAATTGTCAGCTTCCTGGTGGTGAGGTGCACGTGGGCGCTCTGTGATTCATGGTTGGAGATGTAGTCCGTGGATGCAAAAACGGAGATGTTTGCACATTAACCAGGAAGAGCCGGCCTGGTAACAGGGGGCCTGCGGAAGCACACAGAGAGGAGCCAGGAGGACGCTGGGGAACCTCGCCGCCTATGGTGGGCTGGAGGAGGCCCAAGGTAAGTGAAACTTTTTATTTTTAGTAGAGCTCGGAGTCCATTTAAAGTGAGATGGTTAACTCAACAATTTAGATACTTACCTTGGGAGAGAGAATCTGGATCTTCCAAAGCCTTCCCTAGTCCCTTTCCATCCTTCTTTTCCAGCGTCGGAACTCCTGAATTTCCACGGAGCTCAATGCATTATGAACCTCCATTATGGGGAGATTCATTTTAAAAATATTCTTCCCCTGGTTCCTTTAAAAGTTTTGCAGCCATCAATTGAGTTATATCAAAGTGTGATAATTTTTAAAAGATTAGTGAACTAGTAGTCATGTGACTGCAGTATTTTAGACACACCAAAAGAGGAAACATTTCTATTTCAAGATTTTACTGATTTACTAATTCACTAACCTCTCAGCAATCCTTACTGTGTTCTCATGTGACCTGGGTGGCGGTTGTGAATGTGAGTCACCTGAAAGACATTTTCTGGTACATCCAGTCCAGGTTTGCTGCATCGTTTAGGTTTCCCGCTTTTCTCCACTATACAAAACGAGTACATCAGGTGCCGATGTACAATAGTTGTGATTCACAATTTTCACTCTGATGCAGTTGGGCTACAGGAAACATTTTGGTCTTGTTTATGTTGACATTTATAAGATACATTATGCAGGATCTGGTTGGTTGGGTGTTTGAAGTGAACAACACAGGCAAACCTGTGTGGTAATTAAGATTTGCAAAGGATGCAATTCCAGGGATTGAATTATGCCTGATATCAGTCCATAGGTCCTCACTATTTGCAGGTGAGAGTTATATCAGATGCAATCACAGAGGAGCGCTGCATCTTATTCAATGTGATAAGCCACTGATGAATGAGGAAGAGCTTTTCAGAAGACTCATTTACTCATTCATCTGGGTGAGAGGCATACATTTAAAAAAGACGGGTGTGGTTTACCGGTTAGTAGAATATCAGTAAATTTACAGATATTCTACTATTTACTTTTACAGTTATTCAAATATCGGTACATTTTCCCTACAGTCTATTATGGCTTAACTCTAGCCTAACTCTCACATCAGCCCTCTCTTACCTACAAAGACAAACACTTCTATAGTGCTTTTCTCCTGGCGGACTCAAAGCGCCAGAGCTGCAGCCACTAGGACGTGCTCTATAGGCAGTTGCAGTGTTAAGGAGACTTGCCTAAGGTCTCCTACTGAATAGGTACTGGCTTACTGAACAGACAGAGCCGAGATTCGAACCCTGATCTCCTGTGTCAGAGGCAGAGCCCTTAACCATTACACTATCCAGCCTACGCCTAACCCTAACCCTCCCTCACCTACATATAACCCTAATCCCCCCTACTTATGCCTGAGCCCCCTTTTCTATGCCTAACCCTAGCTCCCGTGGAATATTTGGTAAATTACTGATGTTCCACTATTGTCACTGCCTAATTCCTATAGTAGAATATTGGTAATTTTTACAGATATTTTACTAATCCCTAATCTAACCCTATTCTCTCACAAGCTATCCCTCTACTGATGCCTATACCTAACTGGCCCCCCCACCATGAAATTTGCCGATATTACATTTTTTTTTTCATTTTATAATGCTGCACCCAAATTACTGCAGCAGTGCCTTGAAAGATGTTGTAGCCATTTAAATACCACAGTATTAGCTCTTTATTGGTCCTGTGCTGATAATATTTACTTCTATAGATGCTTTGAATAGTAGTGATCACTAACATACTGCTCCCCATCCCCTTTTTGCACCTCTAACACTGTGGTTGTCCTCGATTGGTTTTGGTATACCATATAAGTTATGTATATAGCACTTGGGGGGGTCCATGTAAAACTTGCACCGGGGCCCACAGCTTCTTAGCTATGCCACTGCAAGCAGCAATTAGGATGGTTGCAGATGGTTGTGTCCCTTTCTTGCTTCCAATGGAATTTGGTTCAGGGGTGACACAGAATGCTTACCGCGTGATCTGAGACATGATCCACCACTGTCCACACACATGTGCAGGCAATAACACAGTGGCCGGTGGCACCCATAAACTGCTACACTGCTCACATCTGTATTGTTTTATAATATCAAACCCTGGACATTAAATAGTGCTCCAGGCCTTTGCCTAGTTGGCCTGTATCTAGAAACATCCTTCTCAGATTGCCCAAGAGAGAAAAGAAGTCCTCACTGAACAGCAAAGTGATTCAGGATCAGTGGTTGCTTGCAAATTTTTGCCAAAACTCATTTTTGCATGGAAAATGCTATTTTTGATTTAAAAAATATATAAGTGAAAATACATTGTATTCGTCAAAGAAAATACATTTACAAAAATAGGGAAAAACTGCAAATTGTCAAGCAAAAAAACCACTAAAAAAAACAAAAAAAACCAAAACACAAAAAATTTGAAAAATCCCAAATGTATTACAGAAAACAGCAAACCCCCCATAAAAAAAAATCACAAATGTATTACAAAATGATTTTTGAAGGCATTTTTGCTCAGTCGAAGTGTACATTATTTTTGAGAAAAATGAATGTGAAAAGAATATCAGTATTTTCACTCATCACTATTCAGGATGTTTTTCACACATAATGGTACAAATTGCATTAAAACAAAAACACATATTGGCCTCGATTCACAAAGCCATGATAAATGCTATCGCGGCCGTGATAAACTTAGCGGGTTAGGGCGCGTACAGGTTTGCATACTAGTAAAGGTTTATCACGGCTTTGTGAATCAAGGCCATTCTGTTTCACCTCTTGCTTACCAGATGTCTCTGGCCCCTTAAGGCCCAGATACTTTTTTTTTTTCTTTAAAAGCCGAGTTCTGATCACTGTAATTGGCTCACAGTGATCACAGGGTCGGGAGCCAATGAAAACAGATCCTGACCAGCGCACGGAGCTTAGTTGTGTGTTTGACAGCTAAATGAGCAGGTTACAGTGGTGGCAGAACTATGTAAATGGCTTGAATGGTGGGACCATGCGGTGAGAGTAGTTAAAATCTATGCCCTGGCAGGAATCGCAGGCCAGAAACAGGGCATAGATATCAACTACCTGCACCTGGAAGAGGTAAAAACAAAACAAAATGCAAAACAAAAAAAAGCAATTTTTTAATTTCCCATGCTCTTTTCAAAACAAACCCCTCTACACTTATCTACGAGTTGTTAAAATCTTCTAGGTTTAGCATGATTCTTAACCTCACCAGCTTGTAATTATAAGTTCAAACATAATTTGTTTTTTCTTGTCAGTTCTGTTAGGAGGAAGCCTATAAGAGTACTTGCAAACAATTAGAATAGGGAGAAGTAAGCTATATCTGAGCAACAAGATCTGACACAATTTATCTTAAGTACCCTCAACACAAGGATTTAGGAATAAACAGGATGAGCTGTAAGTGAAAATCAGGACTCTTTATTTAATATATGCCAGTGAGCGCCTTTCTCTGCACAAACGGTGTCTCAATCAACCTCTTCCTATATGTAAGTGCAAAGAACCAAGAAGTCCAAATGCATCTTATAAGACAACTAATAAAAAGGCACGCCTGTTAAAAATGGGTGATAGGCCACGTCCGAAAAACCCCCTCCCCTGCAATGAGCACACAGACGCGTCCTGCTCGCCCGTCCCCCACCGCTGTCTGAAGTATATGCACACAGGGAGATGGTGCTTGCTTGGCAGTTGGAAAAAGCTGTTATTTCCCACCATGCAATGAGGTTCACAGACAGCAAACTGTCTGGTCTGGAAGCACAAACACAGCAGGACGCAGAGACACAGAGGTCTTATTATATAGGACTAGTAGGCCTAAGCCGTTACAATAATGGGCTCTAGGCGTCACTCACAACCTCCTCCCCTCCCGCCCTTGTCACCTCCGCCGCATGTCAGCGTGCATGCGTGCACCCCGCATGCACACGCCCCCTTGGCCCCTTCCTACTCCTGTCCCAATGGCCGCCCATGTGCTACACATGCGCAGTAGCGCAAAGGCACGGACACAGTGACAGGAGAGGACGCAGGGACGCAGGGGGTTTATTGTATAGGATATGGTACAAACTACCATTCTGTTTCTGGCTCAACCAAGCCCTTTCTTAAAGGATATCCAATTCAAGTATACAATCTAGCTTTACTTACCTGGGGTTTATGTTTCAATAATTTTTTATTGGGGTTTTTCAAAAAAATAAACAGCCATAATAGCCAAAACATCAACCAACACAGATGTTTACATAACAATAATAATGTACAGTTCTTTACATAAAGTTCTTATATGTATAGCTGGTCATCCATTTAGTATAGATGAAGATGAGGAAAAAGTATAACATAATAATAAGGTCTCTTATCTTATTTTAGTAGGAAAAACACCTCTGGGTAAAGATACTTGAATGGAGCAGATCCTCCTGGAACTGGGGGATTCTAACCACCCCGCTAAGTTCCCAGGTGTCACATCCATCTCTACAGAGAGATTGAAAACCAAAGCCCAAAGATAAGTTGGTTAGGAGAGATATATTTAAATAATACTGACCTGTGTCAGTACTCCAATTACATACTGAATCATCATTCTTACCTGGGGTTTAAAACAAAATACAAGATAAGTATGGAGACTTACCTAATAAATGACAAACTGTAGGCTCCAAAGAAATGATTGCACTTTTGATTAAGCATTTCATGGGGCAAAACCTTCTTCATCGGGTCAGTAAAAAAAGTGGCTATAAGAATCTAGTAAAGAGCTCATATCAATATATTTGCCCAGCAAAACTTGTCATTTATAATGCAATAAATCCTTTGAAACAGTTTTTAATTTATTAGGTAAGTCTCTATACTTACCTTGAATTTTATTTTTAATATTTTAAATATTTTATTATTTTTGAGTGCCTCTTTATGTGTTATCATTCCTATGGAGATACGTTTGAACTTTCTTTGGTTCTAGATACTTATATATAAAAAGGAGATTACTTTCGTGGCACTGCTCATGTGTAAGCAGTAGAGTGTTGTACCGTGTTAGCCATCGGTAAAAGTAAGACGTTTTGAATCAGGATGACACCATGTATTGGCTAACTTAGAAGAAAAGGAGTAAGCTTTCGGCTATGAAGCCTTCAACCCACTGATTCCTGTATACTGATAAAATTTAGAACACAGCTTACAGTATCAGTATATACACTTGACATTAAAAAGGAGACACATTGTTGTAATATAGTGTTCATTGGCATATATTCACTAAATTAAAGTAGCTCTTTACCCCAACAATGGTTAACCCTTTGGGACGGGCTGCCTAACCCCCCTTTAAGGAATACTATCGATGTATGCATTTATTTTTAAATGCTGTATGTTGTAGCACACATTAGGACAAGTACTAGGAGCAATTTGATTCCTCACACAGCTGTTCCTCTCAGCTGTAAAATCCTCCGTCAGTTTTGGCGTCAGTGTTGGATACAAATGTATCTAATACTGAGGCTCCCAGAGGGCTAGCCCATGTCTCTGCAAAGGGGAGATGCTATCAACTCCTCAGTTTATAGTTTAATTATCACCTTGCTGAAAGAATCTTGTTGATATGGTGGTAAGGGGTTAAAGATTCTAGCAATGTGTGTTTATTATCTTTGCTTCTCTTGACTGATAAAGATACTAATAATGCTAATTGTAGACAGTGGTCTGCCCCTCTCAGTAGCTTGTAAAGTGGATGCAGCCTGGAGTGAATGCCTCAAGCAGGCAGCCAGTCTGAGTGTAAACACAGACTTGTGGTATAGCTAATTATATTCCAGCAATATTCCAGCTCATTTAGTTACCTGTTACCACCTCAGATCAGCCTATTTCTCCTCATGTCTGCTACATGCTGTGAGTGACACAGTGAAATATATTTGTGAGCTGTGTGACAGAGTAACCAAGCAGCTCAGGGTGACCCAAACTACTATGAGCTGTGTGAGAAATGAATTTTTAAGCAGGGATAGTGAGAGAGAGACCTGGGTGAATAAATAAAGTGCCCTTAGCACTAGTGGTAATGTGTACACTAATATAGAGTATTAAAAAAAAAAGTCGTTTCAATCGATAGTACTCCTTTAAGGACCAGGCGATTTTTCATGGGGGGGTGAGGCATTTGAGGGGGTCAAGCAGCCGGATCCCCTCTGTGGCTAGCTGGGCTATGTGTCCCATGTGTGGCCAGGTGTCCGCACTGTAGGCAGTATACTTAACTCACCTCCCAGGCTCCAGCGACGAGCCGCACCGGACCCCTCCGCTCGGCTGGGATCTCTGCTCGTACTGTAACTCAGTTCCGGGTCGCGGCTTGATGACATTATTAAGCCAGGACCCGGCACTGACGTCAGAGAGAGCGGGGATGCCGGCCAGAGCGGAGGGGAGCGCCAATCGCCGTGGGAGCACCAGGGAGGTGAGTGGATCCTCTTCTTTCCCTCCCTACCGCCGCATCACTAAACAATGAGTACTACGATCCCCCGGCGATTGTAGTGATCACGTGATGAGAAGCGATACGCAATGGCTTCTGATCACTGAAAGGAGATGAGAGCTGTCATATGACAGCTTAATCTCCCCTCTCAGGTGTGCACGAACGCATGGGGAACAGAAATGGCGGGTGGCGTAGATCCTACGCCGCATCAGGCTAGAACAGCCACATGTGCGGCGTAGGCTCTACATTACGCGGTCCCCAAAAGTTTTAAGTAGACCTCCATACTATTTGACTAAATCCTGCAGCCTTGCAATAAAAAAGGTTATATTTACCTGAAAAGCCGTGTCTCGCAAAGCCGCTCTGAAGTCCCTGCATCACCTGAATTCTGGGGCCTGACCTGGCCTTGTTTACTGCAGTGAATAGCTTAGCGTTTTTCTTTAAGGAGAGAGGGGAGGAGGTTGAGGTGCCGGAAGTCCAGTGATGCAGGGCCTTCAGGACAGCTTCACAGGACAAGGGCAAGGCTTCTCAGATAAAAATAACTTTTTTTAGAGCAAGGCTGCAGGATTTAGTCAATTAGTATGGGGGTCCACTTTGAATACTGCTGTCACCATTTGAATTAATTGTTCGAATTCCCATCAACATACAGCAGATTCGATCACTGTGATCGAATCTGCTGTGAAATCGTTAATGCAAACGTTGACCGGTCGATCTGTCCCATTGGAAAAATGTTCTCGCATGTGGGCGGGTCGGGAGCACAGCGCTAGCGGCATTCCATTCGACGATAACCAATGCATAGTGGCAGCAATAATAGACTGGGGACGGCGAGGCAAGCGGCGGCTCCACGGGTTTTAAACCGATTTCTTGCTGAAATCAATTCAAACCTGTGTGCAGTGTATGTGCAAAATTAGATCCCTCTTTGATCAGATTAGATCAGAGAGGGATTTATCTGTTAGTCGATCCTGTGGCACCTCTATTAGTGTAATTAGTGTATGGCCACCTTAAAGGGAACCTTACCCCCCCCCCCCCGCCAAAAAAAAAGAGTTTCACATACCTGGGGCATCTACCAGCCCCCTGCAGCCATCCGGTGCCCTCACAGTCACTCACTGCTGCTCCAGTCCCCCTGCCGCCGACTAGTTTCATTTTTGCCGACTCGGTGTCGGCGGGGCGCCTAGCATACCTTTGCACGCGTTCCCACTGGTGCAGGAAGCTATTGTGAACATTAACACATATCTTTTTACGCATTGCAGGTGCATTCATAGCCTTCACAGCCTGTTGCAGGTGCAACGCATAAAAAGATACGTGTTAACATCTGCGATAGCTTCCTGCGCCAGTGGGAACATGTGCAAAGGTAAGTGTGGTGGCCCTCCAACTTCGAGTCGGCAAAAACGAAACTAGCTGGTGGTAGGTAACCGGAGGAGCTTGAGTGACTGCGAGGGCACAGGATGGCTGCAGGGGGCTGGTAGATGCCCCAGGTAAGTGAAACTTTTTTGGGGTTAATGCTGGGTACACACGGTAAGATTTTCCGTGAGATTTTCCGACCCAATCGTTTTTTCAGCTCGATTCTGCGCTCGATTCTCTTATCTTCGCTGGTTTTTCTTATCTTTTTCCATTCACTTCTATGAGAAATCAAGCGCAGAATCGATCGGGAGTAATATCGGACATGAGGGATTTTATCAATCGGATCCATCTATCACACGGAAAATCATACCCTGTGTACCCAGCATAAGGTTCCCTTTAAGAATGACATGATTAGTGAATTGTGTTATCCAAAGTTAAACCACGCCTTTCATTTACATTATTTGAATTATGATATCTTTTTGTTAGCTGGGATGCGCTGCCAGAGTCTCTTCAAATAATTTTAAATTGAAAATATAGCAATGCTTCTATAAGCTAAGCTACTTTCTTTATTTCACCTTTCTTTATCTCTTATTGATTCATCCTTATTACCTTGGCTGACTTAACTATAAGCTGTTTTTTGACATTATTCTGTACATTGTACTGTATTTTTAACTCTATTTTTACAGATCTTTTCAAAGAGAGAAAACTATCCATTACTTGTAATTGCACATACATTATACATGAATTTAAAAGTACATTACCTAATGCTTAGTGCTTCTGCTATATGACCCAGTATTTTATTGGTGTTTTATTTTCTACAATGAATTTTTTATAAGAATCTTAATTAACCAGCATTAATGAATATTTATAGCCTGTTATCAGTGTGAACAGGAAGTAAAACATAAGAATTAGGAACTAGCTGAAAATGATATCCAAAAATGTGAGATTTTATGCTGTGATGTAGATACAGTTTCATAAGAGTTTGAATTAGCTGATGTTCATATTGTCATGTATATTGGTGATGTATTTATCTTCTGGTTGGGTATGATAATGGATGTCAAATCTTGATGAGTATATTAATGCAACAAACCAGGGCCAGATTCAAAACTCAGAGGCCTGTAGGCACAAGCGTCCCACCCTAAACACAGACCACACCCCCAAGTAAAATATTCGGAACTCTAATCCCTAACCTTAAGTCACTAACTGTCTAGAGGCGCCTTGAATCCGGCTACCGGCATTTAGTGGCACTTTATTTGCCTGAGGAAGTGGGCGAGTTCACACAAACCGCGTTGCCTGTGCTTTTTTTTACTAATAAATACCCATTCCTATATTGGTGTGTTATCATTGAGGTAAGCCACCTCATTTAATTATATTTTTGCTGCTTTTAACGTATTTTATTCACCTTGGGTGCCTCTTTACCCCTTTTTACTGTATCTCAACCCTTCCGTGGGGTGCTCCTACATCTGACCACTGGTGGTCTCTGACACTACCTAGTTTTCCAATATGTAAGAGTTTTTTCAAGAGATCGACCTTCGCCAGGTCTCCTGGTACCCCAAGTGGAGTCAGGTTTGTTCATCTCCACCTTCCTGCAGTGGTCGGTTGCCCTTCTACAACCCACCTTTGTATTATTTCAACACCATTTAATTTATTCATCAATCTCTGTGACCAGGGGCGTAGCAATAGGGGGTGCAGAGGTAGCAACTGCATCGGGGCCCTTGGGCCAGAGGGGCCCGTAGGGCCCTTCCTCAACTACAGTATTAGCTCTCTATTGGTCCTGTACTCATAATAATCACTTCTATAGATACTTTGAATAGTGGTAATCATTAACAAGCGGTTCCCCATCCCTTTCTCGCACCTCTGACACTGTAGTTGCCATAGGCAGGGTTTGGTGCGCCATATCAACTGTTATGTATAGAGTGTTTGGGGGGCCCCACTGTAAAACTTGCATCGGGGCCCACAGCTCCTTAGCTACGCCACTGTCTGTGACGTACTGCACCATCTGGGCTCCCGTTGTCTCTGTGTTTCTTTCCATAGGGTGCATATACTCACCCTCAACCTTCTTGTCTTTCACTCTGATCACTGTCTCATATCATCCTTAGTAACATGAGACAAGGATTAAGGTGTAAGTGCCAGAGGTCAGTGATATGAGACAGGGATTAGACTGTAAGCTCCTGAGGTCAGTGATCTGAGGAAGGGGGAGGGGGGCACCTCCTGCACATAAGGTGGCTGTAGAATATGCCTACAGTGGCATATGGAAAATCCAGCCCTGCTACAAACTATTAAGAGCAAAAAGCTAAGTATGTCCGCTGTTCTACTGAAGAATGCTCTAAAGATAGCATTATGAAAATATGCTAATGGTAATATATATTTAAATATTTGAATATGCTGCGCGTGACAGCCGTGTAAGATAACTGCGCCTCTTACACCTAGCTGTGCAGCAGACATAAAGAGGATTGTTTTATCCAACAGGTTTATTATAAATTGTGTGTTTCCAGGCTATGGTTTCACAGCAAGCTTTGATACCTTTGTTTAGCAATGATATCAAAGGATTTTTAGAACTGTCTGGTATTCCCAGTTGGTATTATTAAAGAGAAAAATAAAAAGGAAAAGATAACACTGATAGTGTTACCTGGCAAATCATTTTATGAAGATAAAAATGTGATTGATATTTTATTGATATACGTTTAACAGCCTATCTTCAGGCAGTAAAGTTCAACCTAATGAAACGTAACCCAAAAAAAGCTTTGTCATTTCCTTGAATTAGGATAACATATTTTAAACCCTGTCTGTAAACCATGTCTCAAAGTCTTCACTGGTTGTGCTATTTGGGCTCCTGTTGTCTCTGCTCTTTCTTGTTAAGTCACCTCATCCCTGCTTCGATTAAGAGCAAGTGATTCTTTGCAAATAAAGTGGATAGATCTTTGGAGATCTGTACCCCCAGATAGGTAATAGCCTAGGATTGCCACTTGAAGGATGCTTGTTAGGCATACATGTAAAAATGACGCCTGGAAAAAAGGGCACAGGGATTTGCTGCTAGTAGAATATTGTTAAAGGAGAACTGTAGTGAGAGGTATATAGGGGCTGCCATGTTGATTTCCTTTTAGGCCCTGTTCATATTATGTGCGTGTGGAAAACGTGCAGAACGCATGTAGTAAACGCACTGGAAAAACGCATGCGTTTGTACGCGTTTGTACGCGTTTTTGTAATGCGTTTGTATGCGTTTTTTCCTTATGCGTTTTTGATCATACCTGGAAGAGTCAGCTACACTTCCGACGAGAAACGCACCTCCGAATACGCATACAAAAACGCATGCCATGCGTTTTTAGTGCGCGCCCATTGACTTTCATTATAATGCGTTTCTGTGCGCGACGCACAGAAATGCATCCAACTATGCGTTTCTGCCACGCATACGTTTGCCACGCGTATATGTGAACGAGGGCCATACCTTTGCATTGATTTTTCTGGCCCTCGCAAAACGCACACAAAACGCGTACCTTAAAAACGGACACAAACGCGTGCAGTGTGAACGGGGCCTTAAGCAATACCAGTTGCCTGGCTATCCTGCTGATCCTCTGCCTCTAATACTTTTTGCCCTAGACCCTGAACAAGCATGCAACAGATCAGGTGTTTCTGACATTTTTTGTCAGATCTGACAAGATTTGCTGCATGCTTGTTTCTGGTGTGATTCTGTAGGCAGATAGCTCAGCAGGGCTGTCAGGTAACTGATATTGCTTAAAAGGAAATCAATATGGCAACTTCCCTATACCTCTCACTACAGTTCTACTTTAAGATTAGTGATATTCGACTACTGAATTCCAATAGTAAAATATCAGCAATATTTACCAATAATTTGCGATGGCTTAACCTAACCCTACCCTCACACAGAACCCTCCCAATACTGATCCTTAACCCTAAGACCCCCCTGGTGGTGCATAACCATAATACACCCCCACGTTGATGCCTAACCTTAAAGAGACTCTGTAACATCAAAAACATCCCCTGGGGGGTACTCACCTCGGGTGGGGAAAGCCTCCGGAGCCTAATGAGGCTTCCCACGCCGTCTTCTGTCCCACGGGGGTCTCGCTGCAGCCCTCCGAACAGCCGGCGACAGACCCAACTGTCAGTTCAATATTTACCTTTGCTGGCTCCAGCGGGGGCGCTGTGGCTGCTTTCGGCTCCGAACTACACGGAAATACCCGATCTCAGTCGGGTCCGCTCTATTGCGCAGGCGCCGAAAACTTGCGCCTGCGCAGTAGAGCAGACCCGACGGCGATCGGGTATTTCCGCCTACTTCGGAGCCGACAGCCGTCAGAGAGCCTGCGCAGGAGCCGGGAAGGTAAATATTGACGTCATCTTTCACGGAGGGCTGCAGCGAGATCCCTGAGGGACTAAGGACGGCGTGGGAAGCCTCATTAGGATCCGGAGGCTTCCCCCACCCGAGGTGAGTACCCCCCATGGGATGTTTTGATGTTATAGATCCTCTTTAAGACCATCCAAATGTGCCTAACCTTAAGACAATCCTGGGTGGTGCATATTCTCCCCTGGTGGTGCCCAACCCCCCCCCCCCATCCTTACCCCCCCCCCCCCCAACAGAAAGATGCAATGTGCGGCAAGCAAGGTACATTTCGGTGCCAACCAGTGCCGATTAGCAGTAATGATTGCAAATATCGTACCCGATATCCGCTTTGATATCAGATTGCAAATATTAGTTTTGTGCCCACTATGCAATGCCGCTATTTGCATTACCACAAGTCCCGACATCCGAAGATTGTATCATGTGCCAATGTTTGCAATCATAGCCACTAAAATTCACCTTGTTTGTCACATATCGGGGCCATTATAAAAGTCGTGATTTGCGGCAAAGAAGGTACATTTCAGAGCCCAGAGGCGCCTGATAGCGGCCGTGCATCCAAATTTCATTTCTATGGCTTTTATAATAGGCACCTAAAGCGGCACTATTTTTTCTGAGAGGGCTCCTGCGCCATTTTTCCCTGCTTCGGCTTGTTAGGGTCTTGAATTCTCATTGGTTGATGGGTATCTTACTACCTTCAGTCTTGGAAAGGTTAAGCTTATCATTTCTCCAGGCTCCATGTTACACTCTGAAAAAATATTAGGAATAGAGATTCTGGGTTGGGAAACAAAGAAGCAGGTCATCTGCAAATAATGCCACTTTATGTTCTCTTGGGGGAGTTTTAATTCCATGTATGGAGGGATTTTAACCTAAAGCAATGGCCAAATGCTCCAGGACAATAGCCTTCAAAAAAAGGGAAAGGGAACACCCCTGACAGGTACCATTCTGTATTACAGAGGATTGTGAGAGGTCGTTGGTCTTTACCAAAACTCAAGCAGTAGAAAATGAGTAAAGGGACAGAAAGTTATGTAGCAGGTTTGGTCCAATTCTTAACTGAGAGAGATTCAGGCCAATTCTTAACTGAGAGAGACAAATTAAGGAAATACCAGTTAACCCTATGAAACCCCTTTTCTGATCAAAAAAGAGCTGGCAAAGTGGCATTCCCTTCTGTGCAAAAGCTATAAATTGATCGTTTTGTTTGCATTCATTTTAGTTTCCTGGGCAAGGTAAAACCATTCTTATATGTGTGATGTATTACAGTGGGCATGAAAAAGTATACATACCTGGGGCTTCCTCCAGCCCCCTCCAGGCTGATTGCTCCCTTGCCATCCTCCTGCACTACCTGGATCCTCTATAATTCGGCCACCAAAAGTTCTCAGTCTGGGGCATACTGCATGATGCTCCCAACCATGGGAGCTTGATGGGGGAGTGCACACGGCTGGACTTTTAGGGCCAAATTGCGGAGGATCCAGGTGGCGCAGAAGGACAGCGAGGGAGAAATCAGTGGAGGAGGATGAAAAAAGCCTTAGGTAAGTATAATTTTTTTATAACCCCCCTGGTACACTTTAAAGAGTAACTGTTAGGCATTAAATACAAAATTCATTTTCTAGTGCAGGCTGTTAAAATAGTCAAGAGGATGCTAACCAGGCAAATCCAAACTTTAAAAACAATCTTACTGTGCTCCTTCTCTCCCCATGCCCCCAGGCTCTAAGCAGGTACGCAGACTAACACAGAGGCAAAAGAGAAGTGACATGCTATGCTGTATCAGCCTGATCGCCTGAAGCCTCTGTCACTCACCTCTTTGCGCTGTGATTGGCCGCCTGCTCTCCCCTTCACTCTCTATGTTTCAGCCGTGTTAGTGGACGGGGAGGGAGGGCCAGAGGCTGTCTCCTGTCACTGTCCTCGGCCCCCCTCCTCCAGAGGCATGTGGGCTCCCTCTCTTCCGCCCGCAGAATTCTCCCTCTTCCCTGTGCTAAATATTGGGGAAGGATAAAGGAGCTGCACACAGACTCCCTGAATAATGGTTCCAGGTGCTGCAGTTCCCTTCTATACTCTCTGCACTGCCTCCGGTGGTAGTGCAGAGAACAGATGGGAACGCCAGCACTTGGATACATTATTAGGTGAGTCTGTGCCTGCTGCCTTTATCCTCCCCGCTGTGTTCTGAATCAGTGCGGGGAGGAGGGGGATGCGAAGGGGGGGATTATTTAACCTGGAAGGCACAAGATGGCCCCTGCCAGGAAAATAATATAAATTGAAAATTAAAAGAAACCAAAATGTGGACAGTGCATTACATCTGATATGTAAGTAGAGCAAGCATTTATTTACTTACATATGTAATTTTTGTGGGGGGCATATGATGGCTAACAGTTGTTCTTTAACCTCCTTAGCGGTATGGACGAGCTCAGCTCGTCCATTACCGCCGGAGGGCGCCGCTCAGGCCCCGTTGGGCCGATTTTGCTATTTTTTTTTTAAATCACGCAGCTAGCATTTTGCTAGCTGCGTGGGGGATTCGATCGCCACCGTTCGCCGCTGATCCGCCGCTACCCGAAGCGAAAGGAGCCCCCCCCATGCATACCCCGTGCGCAGCCTGGCCAATCAGTGCCAGGCAGCGCTGCGGGGTGGATTGGGACTCCGGATGACATCACGACGTCGATGACGTCATCACGATCGTCGCCATGGTGACGGCGGAAGCCCTAAAGGAAATCCCGTTCAGAACGGGATTTCCGGATGGGCTAATGTGCCGGCGGCGATCGGAGTGTAGGGGGGTAATCATGTAGCTAGCGCTAGGCTAGCTACATGATTTGAAAAAAAAAGCAAAAAATAGTGCTGCGCTGCCACCCTGGCGATGTTAACCCATTCGCGTTCCGTCGTTTTCACTTGAGAAATGTTCACTTCCCATTCATTAGCCTATAACTTTATCACTACTTATCACAATGAACTGATCTATATCTCGTTTTTTCTGCCACCAATTAGGCTTTCTTTGGGGCGTACATTTTGCTAAGAGCCACTTTACTGTAAATGCATTTTAACAGGAAGAATAAGAAAAAAACGGAAAAAATCATTATTTCTCAGTTTTCAGCCATTATAGTTTTAAAATAATACATGCCTCCATAATTAAAAGTCACGTATTGTATTTGCCCAAATATCCCGGTTATTACACCGTTAAAATTATGTCCCTATTACAATGTATGGCGACAATATTTTATTCGGAAATAAAGGTGCATTTTTTGCATCTATCACTATTTACAAGTTTAAAATAAAAAAAAATATAGAAATATATCATCTTTACATTGATATTTAAAAAGTTTAGACCCTTAGGTAAATATTTACATGTTTTTTTTTTATTGTAATGTTTTTTTTATATTAAACATTTTATTTGGGTAGTTTTGGGAGGGTGGGATGTAAACAATAGGTTTAAAATGTAAATGTGTGTTGATTTTAATTTTTTTTACTTTTGGTTGTAGTATTACTTTTTGGCCACAAGAGCGCGCGGTAGCGTGCATGGTT
Source organism: Hyperolius riggenbachi (assembly GCF_040937935.1). Classification (NCBI taxonomy): domain Eukaryota; kingdom Metazoa; phylum Chordata; class Amphibia; order Anura; family Hyperoliidae; genus Hyperolius; species Hyperolius riggenbachi. The sequence continues at coordinate 418,655,935 of NC_090649.1, read as the reverse complement.
CCTGGACGTAGTTTCTACGTCCAGGAACCAAAATAGGTTAATAGAATGCCAGGGTGGTTAAAGAAGAAGACCCATAACAGGATCTTCGCCCTTTTTATATATAAGAGATATGTGTTCCTCAAGGGCTTAAACCAAAAAGGGGGATTCTTTGGAATTAGAATTACATACTTTTTTTACATAAAGGGCATAGCAGAAAACCCATCAGGGCCTGGACATTTCCGATCTGATGACTGAGATTATTTTTTGTTCATCCAGTTTTGTACTAACATTAGATGAAATCCTTGGGCAGGCAGTTTCCCTAATGTAAGATCTGGTATTGTGAAGAGTATCAGCAGCCTTGTATATTTTCACCACTTGACTGATGTCTCACCGTGGAGTGATGGGGAATCCATCACTGGTTGATCAAAGGTCTTTCAAAGGTTGTGTAAAGCCTGATCTATCCTTTTTTAGCAGCTGGCAGAGTACCCTTTTAGCTGGGAAGAATGGCAAGAGGGATTCTTAGAACTTTTTTTTTTTTAAAGATAAAAGAATAGAATTGGCTTTGCAGGCAAAACAGGCAAACAATGGGGAAGGAGTCGGTCACAAAATTATCTACCAATTCTGTTGAACAGCTGGCAGAGAAAATGACAGTGTAATTAGGTTGATCACAAAATCTCTATCAATTCTGTTAAACAGCTAGTGGAGTAAATTGCATTATTTATCACTTAGAATCATGTAGTGTAGACTTCCTGCAGATAAAGTGCAGCTGAACCACAACCTCCGTATTCCATGGTAAAAGTATTAACCGCATAGCTCAAAACTGTGCCTATTTTAGAAGGACAATCCCTCTTTCTCAACTAAATGTCCTGACCCTATCTCTCTAATGTTGTCCATCTTTTAGGACCGTTGAAAAGATTTATATAAGTACTGTAAATTCATTTATTTGCTAAAATATTACTTACCGTATAGTGTACTCAATGAGGAATTTCTAAATACCTATATGAAGGAAAAATAGTGATTAAAGAATGAAAGCTATAATATTAAAAACAACGTAGATACATTTTGCTCATGAATTATTTATGGCCTGCATGATTGAAGGTGTGGTGGGGCATATCTGTTGCCAGAATATTTTTGTACCAGAGGGGTTTCCTATCTCTCATCTTAGAAGGTTGGGAGGCACCTGGTACTATTCTGCCTAGCAGATCACAGCATATCGATGCTCCCATTTCTGTGTAAATAATCTGAGCTTTAGACTGCCCCTTTAGGTATCCTTACTTACCGCAAAAATAATTTAAAGGACTCCTGAGGCAAAAAGCTGGCCGCCCCGTCTGTAAGGATCGCCGACCCATCGGCAGGTGAGCACTTCCTTTCTAGGGGCTGGAAGAAGCCCCAGATGAGAAAAGATAAATTTAGCTTTTCGCCTCAGAAGTCCTTTAACTATTAAATGTTTTAAGAGAATTGAGCCTCCCCTACATGACTGTGGTCCTTCCATGTATTATAATATATTGAATCACCCCATCATTTGGCAAATTAGTTTGATGCAGAAGATAACCCGATTGCAGTAATATCAGTAATCTTATACTACTGATATTCTAATCTACAGTACTATGTAAGAGGTATAGCTCATATGAAACTCTGTCCTCAGCTAACCTCTCACACTAACCCTCCTATTGGTAGCAGGAAAAAAGGGCGCCGACAGCTAGTGGACAAAAAGAGAGACACCATAGAAAAAAGGGCACCCGATAAATATCGTTAACAGCATTAGAACATTAAAGTTTTTGAAGTATGTTATCATTTTAGAAGCTTGCAACGTTATAGTTTTTGTCATGTTATTTCGTTTGTATGTACAGATTTTATGTTATCAAAGATATTATCGTTTCTAGAGTTAGGCACCACCAGGGGGGTGGTTAGGGTTAGGCACCACCCAGGGGCTGTTAGGGTTAGGCAACACTGGGGGATGTGGTTAGGGTTAGGCACCACCAGGGAGGTAGTTATGGTTAGGCACCACCAGAGGGGTTAGGGTTAGGCACCACCGGGGGGTGGATAGGGTTAGGCACCATGGGGTGGTGGTTAGGGTTAGGCACCACCAGTGGAGTAGTTAGTTTTAGGCACCACCAGAGGAGGGTTCTGTGTGAGAGTAAGATTGGGTTAAGCTGTATTGTTGAATTGTGCTTTTTAATGTTAACATATTTTCGTTATCAACTCCCGTCTGTTTTAAAACTGTATTTATTGTTAATCAATTTCATTAACAATGTTTATCATTATTGAGATTTCATTATTTACTGGCGCCATTTCGTTATCCAGCCGGGCCCTTTTTTCCTGGTGCCCTTTTTTCATGCACGCCTCCTTTATTATAACCCTCCTATTGTGAACACCCAACACTAAACTTCCTGTTGATCCTCTTACCTTTATACTTCCAACGGCTATACCTAACATTAATCTTCCTACCGCTTCACCTAACGCTGGCCTTCCGACCGCTAAGCCTAGCACTAACCTTCCTACCAATACACCTTACACTAGTCTTCCTACTGCTTGCTACAACTAACATTAATCTTTCTATCACTACACCTTACACTAACGTTCCTACCGCTTTGCCTAATGCTATCCTTCTTACTGCTTTGCCTAACACTAGCCTTCCTTCCACTACATCTAACACTAATATTCCTACCACTACACCTAACACTAGCCTTCCTACTGCTACACCTAACACTAGCCTTCCTACTGCTACACCTAACACTAGCTTTCCTACTGCTACACCTAACACCAGCCTTCCTACCATTTTTTATTAAATTAAATTATTTTATTTATTAAATTAAATTATTGAAGCATCATTTTTTGTTTATATTGGACTGAGCATATGTATTAAAGATTATATGTTTATACATTTTTCAAACCATTTTGGAGTGATGCTGTTTTTCTGGGTTTCTACCCTTTCTTTGTGCATAGCTATCTTTTGACCCTAGCACACACAGGTGTTGCAGACAATCCTCCTTGTTAACTAGCCTTCCTACCGCTATGCCTAACACTAACCATCCTACCACTACCACTACACCTAACACTAGCCTTCCTAATGCTACACCTACCCTAGCTTTCCTACTACTATGCCTAACACTAGCCTTCCTAATGCTACACCTACCCTAGCTTTCCTACCACTATGCCTAACACTAGCCTTCCTAATGCTACACCTACCCTAGCTTTCCTACCACTACACCTAACACTAGCCTTCCTAATGCTACACCTACCCTAGCTTTCCTACCACTATGCCTAGCACTATCCTTCCTACCACAACACTAACATTTCTTCTACTACACCTAACCCTAGCCTACATTCATGCTGCCTACTGATCACCACTTGCCAATCATCAAAGTTGTCACGCTACCACTTGTCGATAGTCGTAGCCATTGTGGTAGATTCAAACACCCCAGTACCCCATAGTTGCAATTTAACATTGCATGCTATGGTACTGCCAAACTGCCATGGAAGCCACTGCATCAAAAATAAGTGCTCCATACTGAGCTCATCTGAATATAGGTCCTCTTTGAATGTAATCTGAAACAGGCAATAATCTACGCATTTTTCCAGTTGTTCCAGCATGTTTTATATGAAATATTATTCTGAGTTTTGTTTTCTTATTTTTCATTAATTGTTATTTTTACTTTTGCCTGGTACCTATTCTCTAGTACAGTACAGAAGTGCTACAACAGAATGTTTTATTGCTATTCAGGCTGAATATGAAACCTTAATGTTGCAAGCTTGTCCTGTAGAGACGAGTTCAAATCAGGAACTCCATGAGTGCACGTCCTTGGCATACTGCATAAAGGCCATGATGTATTTGTATGCTTTATAATGCTGTATCTATTTTGTTTCCTATTGAAGTATTGTTTTCTAAAGCATTTGGGTTAATGATTTTAATGGATATTCTTACAGTGCCAGTAATTTGATATTGATTTTGGTATCTGTGTATAAATTAAGCTTTGTAGACGTTTGTAGAAAATACTAGGATGCCTGTAGAATTTTTCTCATGAGCTTGTTTTATCCTCAAATATGCAATCAGGTTCAGAGAAGGTCTCTATTTTTAAATTCCCTAGAAGCTGATTGTGGCTTTGAGATGAACACAAGCAAATAAACATTTTTCATGTAGCTCACTGTTAACAAAACAGAGAGGTGATCAGTCAGAGATAATCTATTGATATTATACTAAAAAGGAGCTTTAACCCAGGATTGAACTCCATGCCAATCAGTAGCTGAAACCCCCTTTCACTCAAGAAATCTTTAACTTTTCTTGTATATAGAGATGTCTGTGTGTGGCTGATATTGTAGCAAAACCCCTCCCACAGTTTGATGCCACGGCAACTCCCACTCTATATAACCTTTTGGCCTATTACATGGTAAGTGGGTGTGTTTATAGATAAGTACAGTTGGTGCTGTCTGTTTTTTTCTTTAGCCTATCACATCGTAAGTGGGTGTGTTTATAGATAAGGACAGTTGGTGCTGTCTGTTCTTTCATGCCTGCAGTAAATATATTGACCTACGGGCTTATGGTGGATCACACAACATGAATTAATTACACAGCAAGCATTAATCAATTTTTGATATATCTTCTACTTTTGTAACGTCTACATTTCCAATATATTAACTTTTTTTGCCTACTACTATCTTTTTGTAAAGTTCTTTCTTAAAAATGAACTACGTGTTCGTGAGGCAATACAAACAAGAAAACTAAAACTTTGTACACACCCTAGTTCTTAGCCCAAGTGGCCAATCGGGGCCAACTCTGCTGAGAATCTAGCATGTGCACACTGGCCTCCAACCACCCTCAATGATTCCGGCCCGCAATGTGCCATGGTGGATTGACTTGGCCAAGCACTGCTAAAAGCATTGGTCTTTCCCTCTCCCTACCTGCTCTGTTGTGCAATGTGCACCACAATGCTCTGTTGTTCCTCCTGCCCTGGCGGCTACCCAAGCAACTGTACAGCATCTGCCATGAATAGTGGTGCTCGAAAGGGCTCAGTTACTATTACGCGAAATTTGACGTACAGCATACTAGATTTGTGAACCATAATTACACCTATAATCAGGCAATTACACGTAATTCGTATTCAAAGCATAAAAATATTTGCATATATAAATTTACGTTCATCAGCTAGTATACTGCACGTGTGGTTATTATTAAGATAGTGCAAAAAATGTGTTGGTTCGTATGGGGAAAAATTGCGTTCATCTGCCTGTAATTAAGTGAAAAAAATTATGCAAAAATTACGCTAACATGTGTAATTAAAATTAGAAATTGCGTTTACATGCAAATTTTTTATGCGTAATCTGAAATTTTCACGTTAGGATTACGATGCGTAATTGGAAATTAGGATGCGTAATTATGCATAGGCGTAATTTCTGCCCATCACTAGCCATGATGAACTGTCACCGGAGGGATCAAGTCCCAATCCCTCTCTGATGCATGCCTTGTACGTGTGTACGAAGATTCAGTTTAGAGTACAGTAATAAATAGCAACCAATCGGATCTTTGTTGAACTGAGGTAACGCAGCATTTCATTACCACTGCTTACTGAAGGCACATGAGGCAATGAGTCATATTTATCAAGGGCTGTTTTAAGCCTTTTTGTCCCCTCAGGCAAGAAATTATTGGGGTCAAGTTTGAGAGTAGTTAACAGTTGGGAAAACTTGATGAAATATTGCTTAGAACTTTACAAACCTACTGTATAATGACCAGTGTTGCTTACGAATATCCACCAAAGTCAATTTTTCATCGAAAATGCTATTTTTGATTACAAAAATAGTATTCTTGAAAATAAATTGTATTTTCACAATATGGTCACCGGAAACTAATATAAGAAAGCAGGCACAAAAATGTGAATTTTCGCAAAACAACGTGAATTTTCATTTGAGAGTTAACAGTAAATTATACCTTTTAAAGCGCGAAATCTGAAAATTGCAAAAAATCCCCAATAAGTGAACGTATCAGAAAATGATTTTCAAAGGCGTTTTCACTGGAAAGTCAATTTTTTTCATTATTTTCACAAAAATGAATGTGAAAAGAATATCAGCATTCGCTCATCACTGAAAATGACACATAATGGCATAGACAACAACAGATGTGAATTTTGTATTGTACTTGAGCTTGAACTTTACATTTAGGCAGCTGGACAGCATTCTCACGGTTTTCAGTAGCTATTTGGGTTTTTACTAGGGAACTCCACCCAATGCCCTTTGGTGGAATAGTTGGAGGTGAGTGGAGGTATGCTATGCATACTCACTCATCAGTTGGTTATTGGTGAACTCAGGTCTAGAACCAACAATGGATTTTACTCAGTAGTGCGCAGGCATATCTGCCAGTGCCCACAGATATGTATGCAAAGCTTACATGTTTATTTTATCTACAAAGAGGGATTGTAAGTGGAGGAAGCAGCCATGGGCAGATTGTCCAGTGATGCGCCATTGTGCAAACACCATTGGTACCAGCAAGTCATGAGGGAATGAGTAGCAATTATACACTATCCTCTAGCCTGTTGTCCCCTTAACTAGCACCGTGTAGGTTGGAGATGTTTATTTTTTTCTTAATCAAAATAGCAGCTGTTCAATCAATATTCTTTATATCTTTCAGGATTTCAGAAGGATAAGCTGCATAGTCCTGTTGGGAGATCAGACTTTGCAGCTCTTCATTCTGAATGTAAAGATAATGATTTCACTTTTTAATTTTTGAAGACATCTGGATATAGATGGAGCTGCAAAAGCCACACAGGAGTAGCTATAACCACTAACAATCAGTCATGCCTTTGATTTTAGTGATCACATTAGGGAAATGTGGTTTACTTTTGCTTATTTAGCTATTAAACCCAGCTTACTATATGGAGTGATGCAATTAAGTATTTAGATGCATCCAGTTCAGTCTGATAAACCATATGTAGCAAGAATAATACGATCAGGCTTATTCAATAAACAATTCAAAAAGCTAATTACAAAACATAGTAACCAATAAGCAAGCAAGTCACTTCACTAATATTAGACAAGGACAACATTGATTCTGAACGGCCACTGTGTGAAATTGTATTTGTAGTAAGCTGTCTGATTCTTGTGCAATTTAAGTGCAGAAGTCCATATTAGGGCTTAAAGTCAATCTGAACCAAGTAAAATTTAAAATAAACACATTGGGCCTGATTCACAAAGCGGTGCAAAGTGTTTGCACGCGAGTGAAAACCCCTTTATCACGCCTAAACTCAGTTTAGGCATGATAAGAAGAAACTCGTGCGAATTTTCCGCGCGCAGCACCCGGTGCTTCGCGCGAAGCTCCCATTAAGCCCTATGGGACTTTGCGCGCGCAAGTACGCGCGTACGCGCGGTAGCTTCGCGCGAGTTAGAGCACAAAGCGGTGATAACTTTGCTAGTGCAAAGGTTATCACGCCTAAAGTCTTTTAGGCGTGATAACTGGGTTATCACAGCTTTGTGAATCGAACCCATTGTGTACCTGCAAATTAATATTACATACTTTCCTTGCTATCAGTTCCTCTCAGAAGCTCACCATTTTCTTCTAACGATTCCTTCCAGTGCTGACTACATACATCTAGTCAGACTTGCTTCTCCAGAAGCTGAAAGCCTTTAGGGCCCTGTTTTACTATATTAGTTGCTGTCAGTTATAACTGAAAGGACAACTAATGTGCAAGGTATTGTCCATGTTTCCCTATGGCATAAGTGATATTACTGGTTAACAGAGTGCTGACCCAGAAGCTGTTACAGGGTCAAGAGATTGATGAGCAGACTACACGTGATGTAAGTATGACGTGCAAATGTACTTAAGTAACACAAGGTATCTTTATTGTAAATTAGTGAATCAACCCCATGATGAGATACAAATCAGTATATGTATATAGTACTATCCTTTTATTTATTTATTTATTTTATTACAATGAATAGGCTAGAAATGTTATCTATGCCAATGAGGCAATGGAAAAGCATTTAAACTCAGCCACGGCTCTCCTAATAAGTAAACAAAGGCAACAACACTTCTGTCTGGCTGAGGAAACACTGCTGATATGAAGTACATTTTACGTCACACTGACATGGCTGTTGCTTAGAATTCAGCCCTTAAATTCCAAATAAGAATATGAGACTTCAGGGAAGTTCTATACAACCCATACAATTGCCTAATGATTTCCACTTTAGGTTTGTTTTAATAATACAAGATAAAAAGAAATGTTGAGACTCCCCTTTATATCTGGGTTACAGCTGTGTCTTGTTACCATTCTATCTAATGAGATTCTGAATATTTTTTATTTTTATTTTCATTTATTAATCAGAATTTATTACAGCGTAACAGCTGCATTTTCCACTGCTTGGTTTCATCCCTTTAATTTTATTCTCTGGCTAAGTATCACATCTCCTTGGTGACTCTAAATCTTCCAGTAGAATTTCACAGTCGCACCAATTTGGCATCCCGTGTTGTCCTAGTTTTATATATCAGATCTTCCCTAAAGGCAGCTGCAGTTCACAGCCTTGCATGTATTACCTCGAGAAACACTTTCATGTAACAGTTTTTACAATAATAAGAATGTTCAATGTAACATTAGTTAAAATTCACGCTTGGGTAACAATAAAAAAAGAATAAAACAAAGACCTTTGTGCTCCTAGTACGTAGTACATATAAGATTAAGATAAGATTAACGTGGATGATGTACATAACGCTATGTGTGTTACAATTCAATTTCCAGTGCAACTTATTAACACATTAGGAGTGTGCCTTATTAAGAGACGGTTTGTTGTTAGGGACTGAGCAAGCGATTAGCTTAGGGAAGTTGTTTAATGTCCTGTGATTGGATACGTGGTTACAGGATGGTAACACAGACGTTTCACATCATCAGTCTCCTTTAGCTTTAGTCCATTTATTTCAGATTACTGTTTCATTGAACCAGTTGCATTCAACGGATGACTCAATGTTCTGTTTGAAAAATGCTTTAAAGGTGCACCCAGGCGTGTACGTGAACGCGGATCTTTGTGCCATCACAAAAAAGCCAGGCAGAAAGATTAAAATAAAATAGAGGCTATTTTACTGTAGGCTCAGTCTACTGAAGTCAACCTTTAAAGGATAAGCTCACTTTCATGTAGACATCTGTATCAACCTAGGGATCTAACGGAAGTTCAGTAAAAACACCAAACAACTAGTTTTCAAGAACATGACCTGTCTAGTCAACAGCTCTTTTTACCTTTGTCTGCCCTTTTGCCCACTAGAAACCACTGGTTACTAATGGGAGGTTAAAGAGAGGCCTCCTAGCAGTAACCATTAGTGGCAAGGGAGAAAGCACATATGAACATATTGAGAGTAAGTTAAGAGGGAAGCAAAAAAACCTGATATTATTCCTAAACAAGGCAAATTATTGTATTTACAGAAAACCTGGACTGAAACTAAACTCAAGAGATATGTAACCATATGTGTAACAGCAATGGCATACATAACGTTTCTGGTATCCTGAATTCTTATTTTATCTTTCAGGAGTTAGAGCTGATTTCTGACGCGTGCACAGCAGCCATGTCAGAAATCTGGTTCATTCAGCTCCCAACAAAAACAAATAATTCATTTTGAACTTTGAAACACTCTATTGCTGTCAGGATTATTTTCTCAGCCAGATAAAAGTGCTCTTATGATGTCTATTTGCTTTTCAGGAGAGCCTAGGTTGAATTCAACTTCAGTTCAACTGGCTTATTTGCATACACAAAGAACTGGTCTAATAACGTTTGCAATGAAAAAATGAACACAAGCATCTTCTAAAACGGCGTAGTATTTTTTATTTTTATTTCATCATGGCACGTCAGTTTAGGTACACTTTAACTTCTGCAGGCTTCTGGGAAGGCAGGTAGATATAGACATTTACATAAAGGGGGACATTCCTTTTTATTGGTCTTTAAACTGTATGTTAAAATGCATGAATATACTCTTTCTTCTACCTCTCTTTATCCATCTCTTTGCTTAAAATATATAGAGGATACCATCTCTGTCACTCAAAACTACTATTAAAACAATCTCAGCTAAACTCAGATAAACTTCATCTAAGAGGGACCTCAGCTCTCTCCGGTTCTCCAACTCCGTCTCTTTCCCCTCCCAGTTGACTGATTTGTTTACAATTCAACATTTTTTTAGAGATAAGTATACTCAAAGAATGTATCAGGCACAGATTGTGAGATATAAAGAGAGGCCATTTTGATGAGAGAAATTTCGGAGATGGGTCTAGATACCAATTCCTTTGACTTGTTCCAAAAAGCTGCTATTGAAATAATACAGGCTTGGTAGGAGCTGGAAAGAAACTCATACAGCAATTTATACATAAAAAGTTCAAGATATCATCAATTTCTAATATCGATAGGCTTGCTACAGAAGATGATAGTACTATATGCATCCAACATAATGATAACAATAGGAGGGGGGGAATGAATAATTATTTCAATAGATAAAATACTAAAGGAACATGGTAAATATGGAAAATATGTTAGAAAGGTAAAGACTTCCTTAAACACAGCCCTCACTGTATACCGAATTGCGCGGTTTCATGGCAAAGTTGTCATTGCTGCTTTCCATTACTTTCACGGCTCTGACTGCAGCTGAAGCACGTAATTGAGCACTGTTGTATCTGGTGAGTATTTATACTTTCATATTGAATTTTTGACATTTTATCACACAAAACTAATGCAGGTGGAATGAAACTGATGTTAGGAAAGGATAAAGATGATGTGTACTTGTCAGAGATGAACTACAGTGAAAACTTTTACTGCTGTTTTAGTTCCATGTGGGATGATTAAATTGATTAATACTTATTTCGTATCCCAGTAACATTATTTGTGAGGTTATTCCTTATTTCCTTTGGGAAGATGTATTAAGACAGGATCAAGAAGAAATAGAGAGGGACAGTTGTCCAGAGCAACCAATCATAAAGTTAGTAAAAAAAAAGTCTCTGATTTGATGCTTTGGCAATTGCTTCCCTTAACCTCCTGAGCGGTATGGACGAGCTCAGCTCTTCTATTACCGCCGGAGGGGATAGCATGGCCCAGGGAGATTTAAAAAAAAAAACTTTTTGTACATAATATAGCTAGCAGTTGCTAGCACTCGCTGGCGCAGCCTTTTCCATCACCACCAGGCATGCTATGGTGAGGATCGGGACTGCGTATGACATCAATGACGTCAGACGTCATGTCCGATCGTCGCCAAAAGCGACGACCGAAGCTGAATGAAGATGTTACGGCTCTCGCGGTATCCCGGAGCGGTAAATATAGCAGGTGGCAATCAGGGGCGGGACACAGCACCGGGGCAATCAGGGGACACATGTAGCTAGCCTAGTGCTAGCTACATGATTTTAAACAAGGTTTTTTTAAAAATACCCCTGCCGCGGACGAAAGTCCGCAACAATTGAACGCCAGGGAGGTTAAGGTGGCCAGTAATGATCCAATCTTTTTCATCTAATTTTCCAAATCAATGTAGTATAATGGTAAATTGAGTGACTATATTAAATGGGCAATGTAGTACCTTATATTACATGGAAATGGTAAGATTGGATGGAACTGAAAGTGCTGGAACTTATCAGTCTTTGTAGGTGTGGATAATAAGTATCAGCTGTTACTGCTCTGTGCAGGTAATTACACATGTTGGAAGGGGAAGATACCTGATGATTTGTACGGATGAGTGGAACACAGACAACAGATTCCAGACTAGAAAAGCAATGCAACCTGGACTTTGGGTTTTAGTAACTGTTGGCTGGAAAGGCAATGGAATGACATTTTTTTTAATAATATTAAAATGCAAAAACACTTCTGCAGCATTGATACATTTGAATAGGAGGGGGGTCCTTTTCTTTTTAAATCTAGAGTTGAATTTCACTTTTATCCATTTCCTCAAGGCTACTGTGTGAAACCATATCCAGAATAAATATTGCAATATAAAGCAGCTTTAAAAGAGATAGAGGAAGAAAAGAAATGAAAATGTAGTGTAGACAAAGAAATTCATAATGGTGCTATACTGTAGTTTCTTTCAATATTCTATATGAAATAGAGTCAAAATTGATTTAAAAAAAGTATAGAGAATTATGGAATAGCTTCAGTGCCAGTAAGTTAAAACTGTAAAAAAAATGATAAATTAAAAAAACAAAAACCTGCAGTTACTTTTTGAACATTGTTTCAGTCAATGTCATTAATAAGAATTTGCTTTGGTTTAGTACCATACTTGGTGTCAGAGAATATGCATGGACAGAGCTTAAGGCTAGTACTAATGATAGACTGTTCTTGGCCCAGATGGCTGGTCGGAGACATCTCGGCTGAGAATGTAGTGCTAGTACAGGTATCCCCCAAGGTCCATTGGGGTCTACTCTTGGGGCTTTTTTTCAATACGTTATTTTCACTGCAGTTCCTCTTTAACCTCCTTGGTGGTACGCAGTTTCGGTGGCTGCGTTTGCAGGAGGGATTTTTTGAATAAAACTAGCCTAGCTATCAGTGTCCCCCAAATCCCCGCACCTCTCTGATCCCCCCGATCGCCTGCGCTTATATTTACCAAGCCGCGATCCCGCGAGAGCCGCAGTCTCACCAATCAGCTTCAGTCGTTGCTACGGCGACGATCGGACATGACGTCTGACGTCATCAACGTCATGACATCATGTGCAGCCTCGATCCGCCCCAGAGTGAAGCCTGGAGCTGCAATCACGGGATCCCTGGGGGTACGTATTACAGTGGCGATCGGGGGGGATCGGAGCAGAGCGAAGGGACTTGGGGGACAAAGGTAGCTAGCCTAGTGCTAGCTACAAGTATTACAACAAGTTTTTTTCAAAAAATCCCTCCCAGGGCCATGCAATCCTCTGTGGTGGCTACCCTGAGTGTAGGTCGGGGTTACCACCAGGAGGGTTGAAGTATTTTAGGCAAATAAGGGGAGCTCTCTGCATCAACCCCATCATTACGTCAGCTGAAAAAGACACATCTCCATCAAGGTCATTCAATATATAAGATAGAAAATGCTCAAAAAATTAACCTTGATTACTCTGAAACTCCAGTTTAGCCACAGGAAAGTACAAAAGAAATAAATAAATAACTTGACCTGTTAGCTTAAAAAAGAAAAAAAATCTTATTGACTCCACATGCCAATCAGGTAGAATTTCCAGATCAACATTCCAATGATAATTATTGGAAGTGTAGGTAGATCTTTATGTTTTTATTTTTAGAAAATATTTAACTTCTACAGTTTACCTCTTGTATGCACTAGAAATCAGTCTGGTGGAAAACTATTTATTTTCACAGCCCCTCATAGAGAAGAATTGAAATTAGTTTTTCTGTGAGAAATTTATTTTGCAGCCAAACGTGTTACCTCCTTTTCAAGAGCATTTTACAGCTGCTTCACATGGGTATTTTCTGTTATTACAGTTATTTTACAAGGTAGTAGTACGAGCTGTGGCATTCATTGCACCTTTTCCTTCATCTTTGCCCTCCCAGTGGGATCATTTGGTTTGATATGCCCCCTTTTTAAAAACTAGGCAAACTAAGGGTTTAAAGGGTCTAAACCCCCATTTTTTTTGTTTGTAGCTGTCAGCTACATCTGCAGTTCATTGAACCAGGAAAATGGCCCGAAAGGCATTGCCTTTCAAGTTGTAGGTAGTGAAGTCTGCTTGTGGAATGGGATCTTTTTGGGCGATGTTTGGGGCTGAGATTTTAGCAGGAAAATGGGCCAGCAGGCATATGACCACTTCCCAGGGAATCCAAATAGCTAATGTACTATAGCTGTCATCATTTGAGGGTTGCCTTGACAAGGGATGGAAAATGTTCCCTCTCCTGAAACGCACCCTTGCCCAAGTGTTAAAGGACAATGGGACTCTCCCACTACCATTGTAACAATATAAGGGGTGATGCCGAGGACTTATGCAGGGGTGTAACTACAAACCACAGGGCCCCCCAGAAAACTTTTTGATGGGGCCACCCAATGTTCACCACCAGGCCCCCCAGAAAATGTTTGGATGGGGGCCACCCAATGTTCATACCCTTTCCCTTGCCTACCTCTGGTGACCCTCACAGTCTGGGGGGTCCTATTTTGCAAGGGTCATTAAACAAGTATGAACATCATAACCTTCACATCCTTAACAACTCCAGCCCAAAAACACCTGATCTAAAGGATGGACCCCTTTATCAGAGGGAGTGAAGCAATAATGTGGGTCCCCTTACAATTCTGGGCCACCTGCGGTCGCAGGGGCTGCTCCCCTGTAGTTATGTCCTTGGGATAATGGACTGTCTGGCTATTCGTGGTACAAGTTAAAAGATTGAAAACTGCAGTCTTGAGGCTTAGTAAGACAGATCGAATGTGTGGTTATAGTAAGATCAAACCAATTAATGTTCATTCAGGCAAAAATGGGAATCAACATTTGTTGGTTTGATGTTGGCATAACTGCTCCACGACTAACACTCGACCATACATCACTTGCTCCACCAACATGCAATGTTTGAGTTTTAGATCATGAAAAAAAAAAGTTAACAGTAGTTACACTTTTGCATACATAGAGGATGCATGGGAGTCTGTAATGGTTATTTTCATTAACAGTTATCGCATATAAAGTAAAAACTATTTCTCGGTGCATTCATCATTTCTCAGCTTTGCTTTAAATCTTAGTTTTCAACAATAATAGCTTCCATTTAGGTGTGACATATCTGAGTGCTAATTGTGTTTTTTTTTTTACTTCTGTGATTGTGTCTCTGTTACTAGCATTAAGCAGTTTTGGTTGCTAGGCAACAGCGAGGTGTCCCCTTTTGAGAAGATTTCATTAACTTGATGTGTTATGTTTTGCTTTGCTGTGATGAAGGTGGTGAACCTTGCTAAAATTAAGTTTATGTAATGCAATCCTATCCTGCAGTTTTTTTTATCATTTTAGGTTTCTGTTCATCTCGCTCAGCATAGTTAAAAAGCCTACCATATCTAGGAGTTAACCATTAGGTTATTTCGACTTACCACAATTTTAGAGTGTCTGCATTCAGCCTGATCTTGTGTCTGATTCTTACACTTGTTTCATAGCTGCCTGATGCAGGTGTTACCTTATGTAGGTCAGCCGTAGGAGCAACAGGGAGAACCTTCTGTCCCGAACCCTTAACTGTGACTGAGCACAGCCTTTTTATTACTTGTTGGAAAATATCTGTGTGATGAGACAGGTTTTTCTTCTCACTGAGAGCGTGAAATTAAGTACCCGACTACCCAAGTGATGCTTCTGTTCATCAGCCAAGGTACTTTGCTGCAGGGTCTGGCATGCTGAGGAAGAACTAATGTCTCACACTGCCAGTCCTCAACGAGGTTTCAGCTCTCTTACAATAGCAACCAAGTGCTGCCTTTTATTGGCTTGCTTGACATTACACAAAACCGTCTGATGATTGAGCAATATGAATGCAGGAACTGCATGTTTACGTGTATTGGGTGCAGGGCCAAGCCGAGGCAGAGGCGAGAGAGGCTCCAGTTTCTTTGTAAGTTTTAAAATTCGCCTGCCAATTGAAGTCTATGGCGGTTCGCCAGATTCCCCTGTTCGCGAACAGTTTTTGGAAGTTCACATTTGCCGTTTGCGAATAGAAAATGCTATGTTCGCGACATCTCTACTGCATTATTATTATTTTTATTAATATTTAGTATTTATATAGCGCCAACGTCTTCCGCAGCGCTGTACAGAATATATTGTCTTGTCACTTAACTGTCCCCCAGAGTGGCTCACAATCTAATCCCTATCATGGTCACATATCTATGTATGTATTGTGTAGTGTATGTATCGTAGTCTAGGGCCAATTTAGGGGTAAGCAAATTAACTTATCAGTTTTTTTTGGATGTGGGAGGAAACTGGTGTTCCCAAAGGAAACCCACACAGACACAAGGAGAACATACAAACTCCGTGCAGTTAGTGCCCTGGCTTGGATAAGAACTGAGGACCCAGCGCTGCAAAGTGAGAGTATTGACCAATACGCTACCGAGCTTCCCTGCGGTGATCCTATCCACCAGATTCATCTTCTTGCTATACTATCACCCAAATCACTCATGAACAGTCATTATGGATTACATCTAGTGTACATACTTGGTTTTAGAGTAAACATTTTTCATTGTTTCATGGTGTTTATTTGAATTACTAATTCTAAACCCATTAGGTAAATATAGTACATGGCAATTTCTGGAACAAATGTTTGCAATGAAAATAATCAGTCTGATCATTCTGTGTAACCTATAAAAGCATCTGTCTGCATTTGCCTGACTAAAATGGAATGTTATGTATATGGAGGCTTAGGCAATAGGAGTCATAATTAATTAGTTTTAAAGGCAGACGCTCATGCTATACTTCACTGTCTTCAGCGTTCTGTGCATTTGGAGCTTTGTTGATAAATTGCCCTCTCCGCACATTTTCTGTTCAAATATTTCATTTCACAAGGATTTGGAGGCTTTAAAAATAATAAATCGTTGATTATCCCAGTTGAGTCTCTTCCCATCTGTCTTCATAGTACAGCTATGCTGATTTCCTTATGAGACCAGACTGCAAGACATAATAGTAATTAAAATATATGATGCTGAGCTTCATCAGAAGAATACTAACAACACCCCTTTATGTATTTATTTTAGACAAGTCTGAGCTGATAATTTAATGGGTTGACATTGCTAATGGTGGTATAGTTAAACCCCATAATCTTGGTATGTATGTAGTAATTATCTTACTTTAATATATCAAGGGCTGAGTCCCGATCTAAAGCGGTTTCGCCACGGAGTGGCAGAGTATAACATTCAATAATTAAAAACAACGATAGCCGAACTGAAATAGTGTCAGTATCGGATCTGATCTTCCAAAAACAGTCATAATCAATCTTTGTCAGTCTTTAGCACAATAGATCCAAATATGCTATAGATAAATAGAAAGCTGTCAACATCATCCACTATCGGGTACCCCGTGAGGGAGAGAACCCGCCCAATTGGTGTGACCACTGCTAGATTGGTCAAAGCTCGCGTTGGGCTCTCTGTGGTCTCCTTTGGCCCATTAAGTTTCCTTATGCTGTGGTGGTTCAAATAGTCTCCACAATAAAACATTGATATCTCATAAAAAACGCTTATATGGTGTAATTCCATTAAACAAAGTAAAACTTTATTCCTAAAATGCACTTACGGCTCCTTAAATGACAGGCTTAGAGTTTGCGGCGGACTCTCCCCCATTGTCTCCCGGGCAGGCTCGCAGAGTGGCAACACGCACGTACCTTCATCAGTTACCGCCACTGTAACCTTCTGGATTGTCCATTAGGCTGATCCAAATCAATACACACTGACTAACAATACCATGATTGTATCTACAATATAGGTAATTATTCCTTGTGGTACATACTCCTCTAGTGGAAAAAAAACAGTGGCCCAGACTCAAATAGCAGATGCAACGTATGACTCCCCATTCCCTGTGCAGACTTTTCCGTAGTATCACTCCAATAATCCCCCACAACGTTATAGGACATACAGTATACGAAAACACACTGACTAAGTGCAAACTGTAAAAAAAATTTGTTGGGTCTCATTCAGATAACAAAACAAAAAAGTATAGTTACGCACGTTCAAGGGATCTGATCTCAGGGCCCCAAAGTAGTAAATGTGCCCAAATAAACAAAAGATAAAAGACAATACATCCTGCCCTTTGCCCAATCAATTTCGCATGCTGACATCTTCAGAGATTAAAGAGAGTCTGAAGCGAGAATAAATCTCGCTTCAGACCTCATAGATAGCAGGGGCATGTGTGCCCCTGCTAAAACGCTGCTAAAACGTCCCTGATCCCCCAAATCCCCTCGGTGCAGCGGGGGAGCGCTTCCTGGTTGGGGCAGGGCTAACCACCGCAGCCCTGCCCCACGCGCATCTGTCAGCGCATATCTCCGCCTCTCCCCCGCCCCTCTCAGTCTTCCTTCACTGAGAGGGGCGGGGGAGAGGCGGCGATGCACCGCTGATAGACGCGACTGGAGGCAGGGCTGCAGCCGTTAGCCCTGCCTCCACGAACGACCAAATCCACGACCAAGTCTTGCGGGGGGTATTTGGGGGTGAAGAGACCCCCGTTTAGCGGCGCGATAGCGGCGGTTTAGCAGGGGCACACATGCCCCTGCTAACTATGAGCTCTGAAGTGAGAATTATTTTCGCTTCAGAGTCTCTTTAAGCTAGACTGTGTTGCTGGAAAGTGTGGATTTATATTTGGAACTGTTGCACTAAGGACTATCAAATAATGTAAGGCTTGAACATCAGCTAGGGTGTTGTCCAATAATAATAATAATAACCTTTCTGCTGTAAAAGAAAAAGCCTGCTGCTGTTTCATGATAAAATTGCCTGAATGAGAAATGACACAGAAATGTATGATTAAATTGTACGTCTCTGATTGGTTGGTCATGTTTACATAATCTCACTTCAGTTTTTTCTTCCTATTTAGCCTGCAGATTTCTATTTTTTTCTGAAGGCTTATTTATTTGAAAATGTGTCTGTCACAAACTTATCTCAGGCTGCTTTTACACTTGTGCTGTGCAGTGATCCCACGGCAGGCAGCGTGCCATGGGTCACCGCCCAAATCCGTAGTCACATGACCTGGGGCAAAGTGCACCGACAAGGTCATATGCATAGACCCGCTACCATTCAGTGACGTACTTCCTGCTGGACAGGAAGTATGTCACAAGGATTCCCAGTGGTCCATGGATGGGCGTTGCGTGGCATCGCACCCCATTATTTACAGTGTAAGAGTTCCCATAGACTGGCATTACTGCATAATCCGTGTGGGAGGCAATGAATGAACAACTTCTAGCACAGCACGATGCATTGCGTAAGTATAAAAGTCTCCATAGACTTTCATTGCCCTTGCGACTAGCAGTGGCAGGGAAAAGTACCACATGGCAATGTAATGCGGTATGTGTAAAAGGGGCCTCACAGTCACCCCTGTATGAGTTGGGCACATGCAACCATGTGCCTGTCTTATGCCCTTTGGCAGCATTGTTAATGGCTGGAGGAGGGCATTGCAGTCGATAAGCTGCTCTGTAGATGAAGCAGCCAACGGCTACTGGTATTTGTAGTCCCATCTGTTTTATCTGGCCAACAAAGGTTTGCCCCATCCAATGCATCACTGCCCATTATAGTGGATAGTTATTATCTGTATTTTACTCTGTTGGACCTTCCGTGTATGATCCTGGACCATTTCTGGATTGGCTACTGCTCTTCGATTTGTACCTTGCTACTCTGATTTCCTGTTGCTGACCTGGACTGCCTATTACTCTTCTGCCTGTACCTATCTATTATGGTTGGTACTGATGGTACTTCCAACTTCCTGGCCTCAGTCTCAATACCTTACACACTTTAAAGAGACTCTGTAACAAAAATGTCATTGTGTTTTCTACCATCCTACAGGTTCCTAAACCTATTATAATGTGCTCTGGCTTACTGCAGCACTTTATACTATCACCATCTCTGTAATAAATCAGCTTATCTTTCCCCTGTCGGACTTGTCGTCCTGTGTCTGGAAGGCTGCCAACTCTTCAGTGTGATCTGCTATGCATGCCCCCTCTATGCACACTCCCCTGTGTGTGTGTGTTATTTACATTAGCCAGCTTTTCTCTGCTCACTTATCTTTTACAAGCTGGATAAATCCTCTGTTCACATACTGATGAGTCACATACTGCAGAATTACAGACAATGGGGCAGAGCTGGCTGCAAGAGTAAACAAACAATCAGCTTGTAACTCTGCAGGGGGAAAGAAACACACAAATGATCTCTTGAGATTCAAAAGGAAGGCTGTATACAGCCTGCTTGTGTATGGATGTATTTTCTATGTGTGGACATGCTGTACATCAACCTACTTCCTGTTTTGGTGGCCATTTTGTTTGTTTACAAACAAACTTTTTAAAACTGTTTTTGACTACTTTTAATGCAGCGGGGAGCGGCGAAATTGTGACAGAGGGTAATAGGAGATGTCCCCTAACACACTGGTATGTTTACAGATTCTCTTTAAGTCTTGGGTGTAACTGAGTGCTGGGATGACACATTCAGCTGAGCAGAGACATACCACATAGGGTGAAGACTGTGGAGGGCATTGAGACTGAAAGAAGGCAGGAGATGGTCTAAACTTCATAAATTCTAATTTTATATATGTTATGGCCAGAACCCGAAGTCTGGCCACTTCGGGTTCTGGGCGGTCAAAATTAGAAGTGGCCGGCTGATTCGGCCAGTGTGCGAAATGAGGGTTGTTTGCGAGCTTTGGCCGGCCAGAATGCATTCTGGTTAGATGTGGACAGCCAAGTCCCGAAGTTCCCCGCCGCCTCCTGTGTCCCGAGTCCTGAGCAGCTAATCGCTTCCTGTCGCCTTCTACCTGCACCGCCAGCTGCTCCCCAAGCATATCACCGCTCCCCACAGCCTTCCGTCTTGTTTCTCAGACCTATGGATGCCCTTCCTGCTGCCGGTCTTTCACTGAAATAGCACCGGCTGGAGTTGATTTCCCCGCCGCCTATCTTCTTTCTCTTCATCTTCTTCCTGCCAGCGTCCTTCTCTGCCAATAGACTCTGCCATCTCTATGATGGCAGAGTCATGTGAGCCGGTCAGGAACTGCTTTCATTGTCTCCTGATCATGTCTATCAATGTAAGCCAATGGGAGCGGCTTGCATTAATAGACACGGCCAGGATCCAATGAAATCGGCTCCTGACCGGCTCACATGGCTCTGCCGTCATAGAGACAGGCAGAGCCTGTGAGCTGTGGCAAGAAACGTCGGGTTTGAGCGACCCGATCGGGAGGAGCGACGATAAACGGAGAATGCGCGCTGCGGACGGTGATTGAAATCTACGCCCTGCCAGCCAAGAGCCCACCAAAACAGGGCATAGATTTCAATCACCTTGGTCCGAAAGTAGTTAAAGGGCATTTTTTTTATTAGGTGTGAAAATATCACCTAGGAGAAAACTTTTATTTATGCTGAATTTTTGATTCAACTAATCACAAGGTCTTTCAGTTTTCTCCTAAAAATCTATATTAATGAAAAAGGAAGATAATAACTCAAGACCAGAACATTTCTGACTATGTCACGTAGAAGAATATGTACCTATCATTACCTTAAGTTCACTCATCCCATTGGTGATGATAAGATTTCTAAATACGCCTGAAACCAAATTAAATTAGTGTTTGCTTGAGCTCAGAGCATCATAGAATGTTGAACCATTCATTTTTGCAATTACAGATATTAACTTGAATGAATAAAATATGTAAATTAAGAAAGGTTATCATTTTAATCTGCAGATTGTCCTTATTCAATACGCATGTTTGGGTGAGTGAAACGTCAGGTCGGGCTGAAAGCTAATGAGATTTGAAATGTGTTAGAGGCAGCCCAGTAACAACAATGTGAAAGGTCCGACTTAAGCAAGCTACCGAGAACTTGCGTTGGAAAGTGTCAATAGCAATTAATGTTTCATAAAGTAGAGCATATTGCACATTTCATTAGAAACCACACTATCTGTCTACTGGGAATGTGACAGGCGTTCCTAACACAATCTCACTTTTTCTTCCCGTCTAACACATAACAAAATTTTAAATGCATTAGTTATAGCTGACAATATATTCTCCAGTGCTAACAACAGTTATCTGTTACACGTCTTTATACTGTGTTCTTGCATTTCAGTTAATTCCCACAGGTTAAACCACAATGCAAAAGAATATTTTTCGCTTTTTTAGTTGGGCAAGTAGGATGATGTTTTGCGATCCGCTTGCGGCTGCGGATACGCTAGGGTAATGTATTTCAATGGGCTGGTGCACACCAGAGCGGGAGGCGTTTCCCAGAAGCGCAAAATGCTAGGTGAAACGCTACAGAAAAATAAGAAAAAGCGTTTCAAAATCTGCTAGCATTTTGCGGATCTGCTAGCGGTTTTTGGTGTGCACCAGGCAGAACTGAAGATAGTTGCAGTAGAGACCTGGCAGAACATCACTAGGAATTAAACCCAGCGTCTGGTGATGTCTATGCATTCCAGACTTCAGGCTGTAATTGACTGCAAAGGATTTGCAACCAAGTTTTAAAATGTGAAAATTTGATTTATGATTATTATTCTGTCCCATTACTTTTGGCCCCTTAACAAGTGGGAGGCACATATGCAAACTGTTGTAATTCCTACACCGTTCACCTGATTTGCATGTAAATACCCTCAAATTAAAGCTGAAAGTCTGCAGTTAAAGCACATCATGTTCGTTTCATTTCAAATACATGGTGGTTGTGTATAGAGCCAAACATTTTAGAATTGTGTCGATGTCCCAATATTTATGGACCTGACTGTATTTGATTCCACTTTTCCTGAAGCTGTAGCAGGTGATTATTCTGATAGGAGATATGTCCTCCGCTGTGAGGAGAGATTACCTTGATATTTGCAAACAAGCAATGCTGTCTGCGTGACTAATTGTGACAGCTTCACTGATAATAAAAAAGATAATCCCTTCCCTCATGTTACAAACTCTCACCCAGGAGAAGACATTAATATATGAATGAATGAATGCTGCCACTGTGCTGTGCAATGGGAATGCATTTACCATTGCACGCCACATTTATAATGCAAATCTGTCTAAATTATGATGTTTAAGTTTGTTAACATCTTTATAGCAAAGAGTTTGTTTATCGGCTGTCTGGGCTACGTTTTCAACTCTGGCTGTTATTTCTTACCGACATACACATTTGTTGGTACCTTTCTATGAGAAAAAAACAAAAACAAAACACACAACTGTCTCTGAGATAACTTGAAACTGGCAAAAGTAATTGGCATCCCTCATTGTTTATTCCTTATTTAACAAAATACCACTTTGCTTAGGAAATTAGTTTCAACGGGATATTTTAATTATGCAAATTAAAGTGGCATGAACAAAAATGATGGGGCCCTTATGAGGAACTTAAGCGAAAAAGGGGAAAAAATAAATAAATACATTGCAGAGTGAGTGAAGTTAAAAAAAATCAAGAAATTATTGATATTCACCATGTATTTTGTACATATTGTTTAATCCACAATCACCCTGCATGTAACCATCTTTACTACTGGCAGACCTGAAAAAAAACCCACACCCCCTAACAATGCGATAGGCTAAAACATTGTTTATATATATATATATATATATATATATATATATATATATATATATATATATATATATATATATATATATATATATATTTTCGTATGCACAGAGGGAGATACTGGTCGCTTTGGAGGTTGGAAACAGCCGTTATTGCCACAATGCAACAAGGTTCACAGAAAGGAAACTGTTATGACATTGGTGATGACATCACACTGTGGGAGTGGTTTCACCACAACATCAACCATAGAGACCCCCAATGATCTCTTTGAGAAAAGGAACATATTTCTTATGGGAAAGGGGGTATCAGCTACTGATTGTAATGATGTTCAATCATTAGTTACAGTTCCTCTTTAAACTATTGCTTTGTTGTACAATCTGTAAAGGCAATTGCTGCAAACAAATGATTTCTGTAGCTCTCAATGAGATTTTTGGACCTGTCAAGAGCTAGTATGGCCCACTCTTCATAAGCAAACTATTCAGCTCTTTCCATACAAGTTTAATAGGATTCAATTTACAATAATCCAATGTTTTCCCTTAGCCATTCTTTTGCATCTTAAAGGAAACATCTGGTAAATAAAAAAAAATCATATCTACTTACCTTAAGCTTCCTCCAGCCACTGGAAGCCTATACGTCTGTCGCCGCAGCTCCACTCCAAGCCGGTCTCTTGGGGTGCTGGTTTGGCAGCTGCTATGGAGAGGACCCCAGGAGACCGACTTGGAGTGGAGCTCTGACAAGGAAGATCTGATTTTTTTTTTAATTTCCCAGGTGTTTCCTTTAAGCTGTATGTTTTGGAGGACTCATGACCTGCAATTGAGACAGAACTTACTGACTTCAGACAAAATTTTGATTCTATATATCATGAAAGTATTGAGATTTCATTGTATCTTGCACAAATTCATGGCATCACATTCAAGAATCAGGAAAGCAGCCTCTTGTATTACAGTACGTTTGGTGCTCTTTACTTTGAAAGTGGACATAAAGCCGATGAGACTTGTCAAAGACCTCCAATTTTGTCTCGTCTGTCCAGAGAACTTTCCCCCAGAAGCATTGTGGCTTGTCAATTTGCATATTAGCTTATGCCAGTCTAGCTTCTTTATGCTTTTATTTCAACAGATGAGTCCCCCTGGGTCCTCTTCCATTAAGCCCACTGTCACTAAAAAGTCAACGGATGGTGATCAGACAGTAATGGATCTTGACCTTGGAGCTCAGCTTTTATCTCTTTGGAATTTGTCCTTGACTTTTTGTCTACTACTTCTGCCTACTCTGCAGTCGATTTCCCTCTTGCAGCAACATCTAGGAAGGCTGGCTACAGTCCTATGGGCTTAAACTGCCTAATATAATACTTACGGCTGTTGCCACAGGAATTTCAACCTACTAGGAGATGGTTTAACAGACTTAGGCCCTTATTCAATTCACTATTTCTTTTTAAGTTTTCTCCTAGGAGATCATTTCCATTTATTTTTTAAAGAAAACCTGTAACCCAAAAAATTCCCCTGGGGGGTACTCACCTCGGATGGGGGAAGCCTCCGGATCCTATCGAGGCTTCCCCCATCCTCCTGTGTCCCAGGCGGTCTCGCTGTGCCCCTCCAAACAGCGGTGATGTAAATATTTACCTTCCCGACTCCAGCGCAGGCGCAGTATCGGCTCTCCGCTCGGAGATAGGCGGAAATAGCCGATCACTATCGGTCCGTTCTACTGCGCAGGTGTAGTAGAGTGGACCCGACAGAGATCGGCTATTCCGCCTATCTCCATGCTGAGAGCGACAACAGCGCCCCCGCTGGAACCAGGGAAGGTAAATATAGCAAGCATTGTCAAGCTTGTCGAGCCAGGATTGTGGGACGCTTTGGGGGAGCTAGCGCTGGATTGCCTGCAGCTACAGGGATGGGGGATACCT
Source organism: Hyperolius riggenbachi (assembly GCF_040937935.1). Classification (NCBI taxonomy): domain Eukaryota; kingdom Metazoa; phylum Chordata; class Amphibia; order Anura; family Hyperoliidae; genus Hyperolius; species Hyperolius riggenbachi. Next base: position 418,630,989 of record NC_090649.1, on the reverse strand, counting down.
CATTTGAACACTGAGGCTTCCCCCAACCGAGGTAGGTACCCCCCAGAGGACATTTTTTTAATTACAGAGTCTCTTTAAATAACTTAGCATTCTGCTACTGAAAAAATACCAAAAAGCAAATGAAAAAAAATTCTGTCAAAATTATTTTAAATATTTCCTTGCTTGTCAGTGGCTTAAAGGGCATTTTATTGATAAATATGAAAATATCAGTTTATATCAGTCTCACTTGGGAGAAAAAATGAATTGAAAAAAGGCCTTTAACATGTTTGTCTATAATTTGCTCTCTCATCTCTTCAGACATCTATCTGCTTTCTTTTCTTTGGACTATGTTCAGTGTGTGGGACATTCCATGATATGAAACACCAGAATAACTACTTTTCTCCATTTAACTAAGTTGAATGACTGCTTTGAAGTGTGAAGTGATAATAATTAAAGCAAACAACCAGCACAAATGTAACTAGGTCATTTTAAATATATTTTTTGGACAAGCAATACTATATATTTTTATACTTACTTGTCTTTACTATATCAACACCATGCAGAAATACATGAGACAATTGTTTGTAATTTAAAAACTTTAACCCGATTCAGAACTTACTCTCTGTTCTAAAAGATAATAAATAGCATAAAAACCTTTATAAAAAAAACATTTCCTTGTTACAGCTTATGGAGTTTCAGAGATGCTGCAATGTAGGTACTTCCTGGTTTGCTGGGAGCACAGAAAGTGTTAAACTCCTGTGTTTACATATTAGCTCTCAACATGGCAGACTCAGCAGACAGCTGGGAGAGCAAATTACACTAGCTCATTACTTGCTGACAAGGGAGAATTAGAATTGTCCATATCTGCATGTAAATGTGCATTTTGCTCTTTGAACCTTCATAAAAAAAAATTCCAGTGTATCATTTTGTGTGTAAGTGTATCTCTTAAGGTTGTACACATCTTTTGACATTTGTTGCTCCTCAGGGGATTGGACCCTGATCCCCTAGGGTGACATCACTGGCTGGCCTGTACAGATGCCTGTCAGCTGTGCAGCTGATGATACAGTCTGTTGATATGGGTAAAGGTGGGGGCGGAGGGTCGACAGAGCGGTATGTGTGTGTATCTGCGGTGGGCAGGTGAGCGGCGCAGACAATGTGATTGACCGTTACAGGGGTGAGTTCATCCGCTAGACAGATCGCTCATGCGTTGGGGGTCGGCGGCCTCTGTACATACGCCTGATTATCGGCTAAGGCGGTCGTTATCAGCTGCTTGAGGCTCCCTGCACACTGCAAATCCATTTTCCGATTCCGATTTGCAATTCCGATTTTCCCTGAATACAATCAACAGAAAAACGGAGGGAAAAAGGCAGCATGCAGTAACGATTAAAAATCGCAATCAGAATTGCATGCAGTGCGCAGGGAGCCTTAGTCAGCCGTGTGTACAGGCTTTAAGATCTGGTATATTCAGGGCCGGTTTAAGCAACAATGGGGCCCCAGGGCAAAATAAACCTGGGGGGCCCCCCAACATATACCCCGGAACAAAAATCGGCATTAGGGGACCTTTTTTGCAGCTGGTATAGTCAGGGTGTGAAGTCCCAATCGGTCAGAGCTCCACATTCTGGCTATCCCAGCCTGCATGGGGGACAAGGGGTTAAAAAGTTTCAAGAGGGGGGACCCCAAATAATTTTTTTTTTTTTTTAATTCCCACACTCTAAACAGAAATTTTTTTGGGGGGAAAATAGGAAAAAATGCCAGGGATCTTCATACAGCCATATTGCGGCTGTATAGCGATCCCTGGCCAAAGCGCTGTGGCTGCGTATAGACCCCCTGGAAACCTCGTCAGGAAATTTATTGCACTTTCGTTTGATGCCTGTAAAATTACACTACCGTTAGGTTTGCTACTAAAAGTTACATTTACCGCATTTAAAACTATACTTTTTTCCTTCTAAACTTTAAAATCGATTTTCTCAATAACTATAAGGTCTTTTTGAAAAATTGTTTTTCCTCTTATTCCTAATGATCTCCTTAACATATCCTGCAAATTTAGAGTTTCTAGCATTTAAGGTGGATTTGCCATTAACCATTAAAGTCGGCAGGTTTTTAAATGTGTTTTTTTTCCTTTGAAACTTTAAAATCGATTTTCTCAAAAACTATAAGGCCGATTTGAAATTTTTTTTTTCCTCTTGTAGCCACTGGGGGCCCCTACAAGCTCTGGGGCCCTAGGGCAGCTGCTTCCTTTGCCTTAATGGTAGCGCCAGCCCTGGGTATATTAATGCATAATCTCCCTTGTGAAGTGGCAAAATACTTAAGTGTGCCTGAAGCTATTTTGAAAAGAAAAGATATAGGGCTTGATTGACTAAGACAAATATCATGCCTTATCAAAGTTAGCACGCCTTATCAAAGTTAACACGCCTTATCAGAGTAGCATAGCAAACTTATTGCCTGCTAATTGGCCATGATGAGAGCTCCACTCATCCTGCCCTGAGCCTCTGCGGGTTTGTAGCGCTCGCTTTGCTACTCTGATAAGGCGTTGTAACGATTGTGGAACTTTCCCCGTGATCAGCGCACAACGCGTGCGCTGACACGGCGGAAATCCTCCACAAGCGTATAATTTGCAAGAACCCAGCAAAAGGTGCTACGCACCTGTAGAGGGAAATTCCTGTCGGCAGATGGCGCTGGGGAGTGCAGAGGAACCAATCCTCTGTACCTCCACAAGTGCCAGACAGGAATTGTACGAAGCGCAGAACGCAATCGCAAGAGAGGCGATTGCGAATGAGATTGAGCAAAGGGATAGGTTGTATGTGTGTGCGCCAATCCAGTCGCCACCCCGCGACCGCGCACACACAACAGCAGATACGAAATAGGAACGTGATCGCGAGAGGTGCGATCGCCAGACGTGACACAAGGCAGATCAGAATAGAATACGAGGGTAGCAAAGGCACAACAAATACAATAAGGAGATACGGAAAATAACAAACGCTAGCTAACCGCGAACACCGCACTCATTCGCAACAGTGCACGCGGTTATGCGCGATCTCCACGTGATAAGCACAATAGAGACAAGCACGCCTAACTAACCATTAACAGACAAACATGAAACAGAGGACGCGAGCGCTTGCTTAACGGTTACCTCACCGAGCCTGCAGCAAGCGCAGTGGACAAGACAGACACACGAGAACAGGGACAAACGAGAGATAGGATCCACAGCACTAGCGAAAAGTGGCTAGCGTGATCCAGGTACAGAGTAGCAGAACAGAAGGATCCCCAGCGCTAGCGAAAAGTAGCTAGCGTGATCCCAGGAAACAGAACAGAAGAGATAGCTGGTAGCAACCGCTGCACCAGCTATACTCCAAGAACAGAGATCAGAACCATTTCCTGTCGACCACCATAGGGGCAGGACAATGGCAACAGGCAAGACAAGACAGAACAGGCAATACAGATAATACAACCTGACTGGGCTAGAAGGGGAGCCTAAAGCAACCCCCAGGAATTAACTATACTAGATAGCAATGGCTGACACTCCAGCAGTGTCCATCAGGAACAGACCATGGAAAGGAAATGTCCAGCAAAGCATTCTGGGAGCAGAATGCTTTTATAGTGCCAGTCATCAAAAGAAGGCAGGTAAGGGATTTGCATGACTAATGTATGCAATTTCCTCAGCAACACAAGCTGCAAAACTGACAGAAGCTTTTCTTTCCAGAGTCCTGCAGCATGCAAATCAAAACAATGGTCAAAAAGCTGCCTGCCTGCACAGGCAGCTGAGCAAATCATTACAGGCGTGCTAACTTTGATAAGGCGTGCTAACGTTGATAAGGCATGCTATTTGTCAAGCCCATATACTGACATCATTCGTAGAAAGTCACTAGGTAGTCCAGAGGTTTTCTGGATCATCCTCCAGCCCTAATACCCACACATGAACAGGCCTTACTGAACAGGCCATACTGCACATGTGCGAGTACAATTTGTGCATGCCAAGTAACATGAAGCTGATCATGCTCACATTTTTATTCACCTTTTGCATGAACAACTTAATCCTACTGCACATGTGAAGACTGTGCTTCCAATACGCAGGTTTGTTATTAAAGACAATAGTGGCTACTGTGAATTTCATCATTGTATAATAGGATGAATCTGCCCTCTGATAAATTAAATGATCGGTGTACTGCTGCATTCCTAGACCTTTATTTGAAAGTTACAGAATCCCTTCAAGGTGCCAGCAGATAATGCACACTGTTTACATCCTAAAGGACTTTTGTCCCTAATGAAATATTGTCCCTAATTAAAATATCTCCCAATATTGTCAGCATGCAGATTCATTCTATGAATATTGGCCTAAGAAATTTTGCAAGTAATTAGCAAGGCTTTTCACTAATGTGGACCTTTGAGAGCCATATTTCTAGAGTGAAATGAAAGCACATATTTCAGGGATTAGATTTCATATTAATTCTTCTAGACTCCAACTACGTCTATTCTCACTAGACCTTACCCAGGAACACTGTATGCCAGTTAAATGTCATGTTGCTGTAGGAACCGATTTCAGGCCGGACAATCTCCTGTAATTTGGCAGTGGGGTCCTGCTCCCATAAGGGCAGCATGAACTGCACAGGTCCATTTTATTTTTGTATTTCACTTTTATTTAAAACAAGAAAAGTAATGAAAAGAAAAAATATGTCAGAAAATGCTTCTTAGATTATAGAAACTTTACATGGACAAGTGAAACCAGGAGTCAAGCCAGTGACCCTGCCACAGCATATGATCAGATTCTGCAAACATACATGAGACTAGCTGCTGATGATACAGATTTCCAACTATAGTTTCTGTAACTTTTTGTATTTTCTGTTGGAAATATCAACAGGATTATTACCTACACTGCAGTAAAGCAACCACAAGATGTCACTGTCTGTAAAATGTGGTGATGATTACCATGGTATTGTGATTTCCTGTATTCCTTCTGTAATCCTCTCTGTTCTAAGTAAACTGCATTTCCTGATGTTGGTGTATGATTTATTGCTGCATGTTTTACTTCAGTAGCGTTCTAACTTGTTGTACTGGGTGCCTATCTGCATGTACAGACCACTCTGCTCAATCATTTTCTTTAACCACTATAGGACCGCTCCACACCAATCAGCGTGGACGCGGCGGCAGCCCAAGGACCGCCTAACGCCGACCAGTGTGAGGTCCTGTGGGCGTGTTTTGCAGGAGATCGCGGGTACTGATGCGCTTGCATCTCCGCTTGAATGATGGAGCTCCGCTCCGCCATCAGTCTCCTTTTATCACTGTACAGCACTGCGATCTATGGCAGCGATGTACTGGGGACAGCCGTGTGACCTGGCTGTCCCCCTGACACCCATGCTGATGCTTATGACAGCCGATCACAGTGATTTGCTAGAGGGGACACAGTAAAATAAATAAAACAATAGTTATTTTTATTACAAAATAAATAAGATAAATATTTGTACTTAAATACTTACAGTAGGTAGTAGAAATATGACAGAACCGACAGGTTTTGGAATAGCCCATCTCCTCATAGGGGATTCTCAGGGTTTTGTTTATATTCAAAAGCACTTAGTGAATGGCAGTAATCTTAACGTGTGCAGACATGTGCAGACAGTGTATGCTAACTTTACAGCAATTTATATAATTTACATAGTGAGTTTTATGGTACCCATTCACGGTACAATGAAAATGTTCAATTTTCCTGTTTTTTGACCAAAACGATAAAATCAAATTAAAATTTAAAAGAATCTCCTTTTTTTTCAAGAAAATCGAACGATTATCCAGTTTTTTTGATAAAAATCTGTTCGGACATGTTGGAAAAATCTTTATATTCGATCTAACGGAATATTCAAACTAAATTATCTAATAAAAAAACATGAACAATTTAACCATGTATGGGCACCTTTAGTGAGCTATGCAAATTGCATAACTCCCTTTATACATGCATTACTTGCGTTACCTGTTACAGAAGCAGTGTAAGTTATGTGTGTAGATTTGTGGTAAACTTTATGTGTTAAAGATGCTAAGTTTAGGATCCATTTGTGAATATACCCCCATATCACAAAGGTACCTTTGCTACAGCAACTAACAGCTTCAGATTGTTACTGGATGATTTGGTGTGACTAGTCTGATAATAACAATGATTACCAGCATTAGACTTTGGGTAGGTGCAACTGAAGTTCACCTTAACCCGTATTCAAGCATGCTATCTGAATGGCCAGAAAAGGGAGAACAGTAAGTGGTCAGTTCCCTCTTATCTTTTCTGAACTGTACCAGGAAACATGCCTTCAAACCAAGTTTCTATCTCTTTGCAAAGTCCATTTGTCCCAAACAGGGATAGTGGACCATGCGCACATTTCGCAGACGTGGGCTTCCAAAGGTATTTGCACATTCTTGAAAAAACTGCTAAACTCAAACTTTTGGTCTCCTGCACATGGGGCAATTTTTTTTTCTCCATAATGCCTAGTGTGAGCTTTCAGGTTAGATCATCTTGACGGTAATGGCCAATGAAACTGTAGATTGTGTGTACACATGCATATTTACATCGGGATGTGAAACAGTGGCAGGATTCACCCATTTATAGACATGCCGGTTCAGGAACAGGGCCTCATTGTGTTTGCCACCAAACATTTGCACAAACCCAGTCAAAAGTTGAAGGTTTGGAAACTCTTCCCCATTTTTTCCCCAAAAAGAAAGCAGGAGCAATATTATAGAGAAGTTATAGTGGAATCTGTGCACTCCCTTGAGGTGAAGTATGAAATCTATTTCATCCTGGGGAAATTAGTAAAGGGGAACTTCAATACTAATTCCCCAAAAGACTTAAAGGTTTTTTGTTGTATTTTTTAAAGTAGATCTAGTAATGGTCACATCATCCAATGTTATTTGATCAATTAAGTTGCCCAAGAAGTGTACATGTAAAAAGGACATCACAATAATTTGGGCACTGGAAATAGCCGCTAGTAGAATATCAGTAAAATGACAGATATTCTACTATCAGGCTCTATGTTATTACGATAGTAAAATAGTAGTCATTTTTACCAATATCGCCTAACCTGACCACATTCTTACTAGAACCCTTCTTCTATAACGGCCTAACCAACTTGATGCCTGACCCTAACAAACCCCCCAACTGATATCTAACTCTAACAACCCCCCAACCTATGCCGAATCTTAACTGACCCCTCCCTCCCAACCTATCCCTAACATTGACAAACTTCCACAACCTATTCCTAACCCTACCCCCCTCCCCCCCCCCCCCCAAAAAAAAAACATACCCAGAATAAAAACTGCGGATAGGCTCCTATGTTAACACACCTGATTAGTGGCTATAAGTGGTAATTAAGGTGCCAAAGGTTCCCGATAAATTACCCACAGTACGGTGGCAGAAATGAACCAAAATTACCTGCTTCGGTCCAGGAATGTATCTATCAATCAATTCATCCAGTGATGTACATACATTTAATGTCACACACAATGAATAGCCGAAATGTACAAGATGAGTTCCCAATTCTTAAGGACATATTGCTCTAGAGATAACCAGCGTCATATCGCCTGTCACCACGGGGATGTGCAGAGATCCTTGTCTTCCCGCAGTGACAAAAATGACTGATATGTATTCTCACTGCATGATTTCCTCTGTATTTTTTATGGCTGCTTTGGCAGTTTTTCTTTGGAAAATAATCATCCTTAAACCTAACACTTTTTTTTCTGAGCTTTATTCACTAATAATCTTTAGTGAAACTAAAATGTTTCTTTTGCGAGATTCTTTACCTCATTAACTGAAAAGAATGCCATCTTGAAGTTGCAATCATTGCCTGGCCATCAGGGCCAGCTTAAAGAGAAACTCCGACCAAGAATTGAACTTTATCCCAATCAGTAGCTGATACCCCCTTTTACATGAGAAATCTGTTCCTTTTCACAAACAGACCATCAGGGGGTGCTGTATAGCTGATATTGTGGAGAAACTCCTCCCACAAGAAAAAAGAAAAGTACGTACTCTTGGCAGTTTCCTGTCTGTGAACCTTGCTGCATTGTGGGAAATAGCTGTTTACAGCTGTTTCCAACTGCCAAAACAGCAAGCAGCAGCTACATCACCTGCCAACAGTAAAAATGTCACCATGTAATAAATGTCAGAATGTAAATCAGGGATTTAAAAGATTTTACAATGGGCAAACACTGACTAAATCATTTATACATAATTATTGTAAAAATGAAGCACTTTTTTATTACATTATTTTCACTGGAGTTCCTCTTTAAGACTCTCCAGGGCACTGGGGCAAATTGAATGGGGGGTCCCCTGCCCGAACACCCCCCCTTCCCAGCGACTGCCTCTGCTCCCGGAGCCCTTGCTAACAAGCTGCAGCAGCAATTACTCACCTCTTACAGCGGACAGCACAGTCCGGGCACTCTTGCCATGTTGTCCTCCATCTCCTCTATGATCTGGCGTGCGTTATTTGTAAACACGCACAGAGTCATAGAGGAGGTGGAGGCAACATGGCAAGAGTGCCTGGACTATGAAGAGGTGAGTAATTGCTGCTGCAGCTTGTTAGCAAGGGCCCCGGGGAGCAGAGCGAGCAGGGGAGCAGGCAGCATTTAGCAGGGTCAGTGGTGCAGGGCCCATGCAGAGGTCGGGGCCTTGGGGCAAATGCCCCCTTTGCCTATATGGGAGCGCCGACCCTGCTGGCCATTACATTTCAGAGAATCTGTGCACATAAATGCGCACGGATCAACACTTTGCCAGATTATATTCTTTGCAAGGATGCATTCGAGTAGAGCCATAATTAATCATAAATCAAAAGGGTACCCATTATTAGAACATCATAAATATGTCATGTTCTTGCAGTTTCTTAATTTTAAAATGTCACAACACAACATATAGATTGCAAAATACAGTAAATGTACACACTCTGAAGGTAAAAGCTGGCAATATTGTAGAAAAATTGTACGGTCAAATTGCATAGTGCATAAGCCAGCCTAAATTCTGAGTAATACTGAAGGGGTGAGTGTCACTACTTACCTGTGGGGTGCTACTCCTTTCACCCCCGGTCTGTATGTGATCCTCTATCTTCTCCATGAAGAGACCACAGCTGCAGCATTGTCAACTTGCTGGCGAAGCCGCACATGTGCTGCTATGAATGCCGGGAGATGTAGTCCATGGATGCGAGTACTGTACAGAGATTTTCCTGCATCTATGGACTACATCTCCCAACATGCATTGCAGCACATGTGCAAGAGACACTGCTGGCAAGTGCACAATTCATCAGCTGTGGTCGCCCCCTAAAAAACATGGCAGATTCCATATGGACCAGGAACCAGAGGGGCAGCAGCCTGTAGGTAAGTACATTCTCCATAACCTATACCCACCGCAATGGTACACTCTGTTACTTGGAGAGGTCCATTTAAAAATGGGGCTTAATTGTCTTTAAGAATATGAAAAAGAACTATAGACTTTTCACAACTTTATATATATATATATATACAGTGGGTTGCAAAAGTATTCAGCCCCCTTGAAGTTTTCCACATTTTGTCATATTACTGCCACAAACATGAATCAATTTTATTGGAATTCCACATGAAAGACCAACACAAAGTGCTGTACACATGAGAAGTGGAATGAAAATCATACATGATTTCAAATTTTTTTTTACAAATACAGAACTGCAAAGTGGTGTGTGCATAATTATTCGGACCCCTTTGATCTGAGTGCAGTCAGTTGCCAATAGACATTGCCTGATGAGTGCTAATGACTAAATAGAGTGCACCTGTGTGTAATCTAATGTCAGTACAAATACAGCTGCTCTGTGAGGGCCTCAGAGGTTGTCTAAGAGAATATTGGGAGCAACAACACCGTGAAGTCCAAAAAACACACAAGACAGGTCAGGGATCAAGTTATTGAGAAATTTAAAGCAGGCTTAGGCTACAAAAAGATTTACAAAGCCTTGAACATCCCAAGGAGCACTGTTCAAGCAATCATTCAGAAATGTAAGGAGTATGGCACAACTGTACACCTACCAAGACAAGGCCATCCACCTAAACTCACAGGCCGAACAAGGAAAGCGCTGATCAGAAATGCAGTCAAGAGGCCCATGGTGACTCTTGACGAGCTGCAAAGATCTACAGCTCAGGTGGGAGACTCTATCCATAGGACAACTATTAGTCATGCACTGTGCAAAGTTGGCCTTTATGGAAGAGTGGCAATAAGAAAGGCATTGTTAACAGAAAGCATAAGAAGTCCCATTTGCAGTTTGCCACAAGCCATGTGGGGGACACAGCCACCATGTAGAAGAAGGTGCTCATGTCAGATGAGACCAAAATTGAACTTTTTGGCCAAAATACAAAACGCTATGTGTGGCAGAAAACTAACACTGCACATCACTCTGAACACACCATCCCCACTGTCAAATATGGTGGTGGCAGCATCATGCTCGGGGGGTGCATCTCTTTAGCAGGGACAGGGAAGCTGGTCAGAGTTGATGGGAAGATGGATGGAGCCAAATACAGGGCAAACTTGAAAGAAAACCTCTTGGAGACTGTAAAAGACTTGAGACTGGGGGGAGGTCCACCTTCCAGCAGGACAATGACCCTAAACATAAAGCCAGGGCAGCAATGGAATGTTTTAAAACAAAACATATCTATGTGTTAGAATGGCCCAGTCAAAGTCCAGATCTAAATCAAAACGAGAGTCTGTGGCAAGAATCTAAAACTGCTGTTCACAAACGCTGTCCATCTAATCTGACTGAGCTGGAGCTGTTTTGCAAAGAAGAATGGGCAAGGATTTCAGTCTCTAGATGTGCAAAGCTGGTAGAGACATACCCTAAAAGACTGGCAGCTGTAATTGCAGAAAAAGGTGGTTCTACAAAGTATTGACTCAGGGGGCCGAATAATTACGCACACCCCACTTTGCAGTTATTCATTTGTAAAAAATGTTTGGAATGATGTATGATTTTCGATCCACTTCTCACGTGTACACCACTTTGTATTGGTCTGTCACGTGGAATTCCAATAAAATTGATGCATGTTTGTGGCAGTAATGGGACAAAATGTGGAAAACTTCAAGGGGGCCGAATACTTTTGCAACCCACTGTATATATATATATATATATATATATATATATATATATATATATATGCAGAAAGTGCAGCCCATTCCAAACATCAGTCTGATTGTTCCCACAGAACTACCCAAGTGATAAACACTCACAGGATAGAGGTGTGTTCCCCTAGTTTGATCAATGTAGACAATGTATATACCCTGTTGTCCTGAAATTAAGACCTCTCCCAAAAGGAAACCCTAGCAAGAATCTCGAGCATGCTCAAAATATAAGCCCTACCCCAAAAGTAAGCCCTAGTGGCAGTAAGGGGAAAAAGTATGGCGACTTGGGTTATTTCTGGAGGTCATGATTTCGCAGGAGGGAACATGGGTCTATCATTGGGCCAATTAGTGCACTCACTGCTACCCAGTGAGTGCAGTGATTGGCCCAATAACGGAGCCATGGTTCTGCCTGCGAGACCATCGGCTCCAGTAGAAACACAAGTTGCTGTACTTCTTCACCATAGGCTGAAGCTTGGGGAAACAGCTGCATGGAGCTGGGGGTAAAAGGAGGATCCAGGAGGACATACACAGGGGACACCAGGAAGACATAGGGACAGCGGAAGACACAGCAGGGAAGATAGGGGACACGGGACACAGGAGTGCAGGGGATAGAGGAGGACACAAGGACAGAGGGGGACACCATGAGGACACAAAAGGTACAAGGTGGACACAGAGGCACACAAGAGGTGGATCGAGCAGAGGAAGACATGGCACAGTGGGGAAGACAGGAGGACACACAGCATACAACACAAGAACTTGTGTGTTCATAGAAATATAAGACATCACCTGAAAATAAGCCCTAGCACAACTTTTGAGCAAAAATTACTTTAAGACATCATCTTATTTTTGGGAAACCATGGTATAGGAATCTGGATAATGATAATAATAATATGCCATTGGATCGGAGTTATACTTTAATTAATATTCTGAAAGTAGAATCTGTCCCTTTTTTATTCAGTAACTTCCTCCTTTCAAATAATTTGTGCCTTGAAATTATTTTGTTAATTACAAAAAACAAACATACTCCGATGTATTAACTAATTACAACTTCTCAGTAAGCAAGAAGGTTTAACTGTGTTTCTCTGCAGCAAGCTAATTTAATTTATTTTGTATTTGTGAATGTGTTGAATCAATCAAGTTCATAGGCTGGCATCCATTACGATTAAGCCTTAAGCATGTCCCAGATCACTTTTACCCATGCCAGAAAATCAAATCTTCCAATTCTTTACTTATCATTACCCCAAAGCCTCTAGATAAATTATTTCATCAGTAGAGCTAATTTGCTTTCGCCAGTGTTCCTCCTCTCTTGCGGAGCTTCAGTTGGCGCATTAGGCTGATATAAAGTAGATCATTTACTGTTCAGTAAGTAGGAAGGTCCCCAGTTAATTTCTATATTTCTCACCTTATGCTGTAGATGAAATGCAGCCTCCCCTCAAATGAATGAAAACTGCTGCTCAAGAACCATCTTTAACAATCCATAGCTCAATGGTTTCCTGTTTCCACTCTAAGCTCCATAGGGAGTGTCACTATCAGGTTACTTATCTTCCTCCTAATGGTGTTTTTAGCACTGTGCTGACATCAACGTCGGCTGGCCTATTTATTCCTTTAGTTATAACTGAGTAACTGCCATTACTGAATTCAGGTTCTCAGGTCTAAGCTTTCCTGAAATATACACACTTTCATAGTCACACATACTGTATATATATCTGTGCTATCTCATTAGCATCTACTGTAGCTATTCGTTTCCAAGGAATCAGTTCATCAAACTTCGTCCACGCTAGACTTGCCCAAGTTCAACTGTTCAGTCTGTTTTTGTGAAGTTGAAATGTTTAGAAGCAGCAGTAGGTCAGCCTTTAAAGAGGAACTCCAGTGAAATAATGTAAGAAAAAAAGAGCTTAATTTTTACAATAATTATGTATAAATGATTTAGTCAGTGTTTGCTCATTGTAAAATCTTTCCTCTCCCTGATTTACATTCTGACATTTATCACATGGTGACATTTTTACTGCTGGCAAGTGATGTCACTGGAAGGAGATACTGCCTGCTTTTTTGGAAGTAGGAAACAGCTATTAGTTCCCAAAATGCAACAAGGCTCCCACAGTGTGATGTCAAGACCTCAGAGCTGTGAGGCACTGACATCACATGTGGGAGGGGTTTCACCACAAAATCAGCCATACAGAGCTCCCTGATGATCCGTTTGAGAAAAGGAATAGATTTCTCATGGGAAAGGGGGTATCAGCTACTGATTGGGATGAAGTTCAATTCTTGGTTAAGTTTTTTCTTTAAGTGGAAGATCACATGGACATTACCTTGCCCCTGAAATATAAATGTAAAGGTAACAATAGAAACGGACAACAATAGGTGTCCGTTTCATTGCCAGCTTCGCTACAGGGGTCCTTGCTGCGCAGCGTCATCAGTGATGCTGCGCTCCTCCTCACACGGCAGTTGCGTCCCACCGAGGAGGGATGATGTACTCCAGTCTGCGCAGCAGATTAAATTCTGCTCTTTACGGCGGATGGGGGATTTCTGTAACTGCACGATTGTGCGGTTGAGATTAGGGACAATCCAAACAGCGCAGCACAGAGGGGTAACCAGTAACGGCAGGGACAGCTGCCTCCTACAACTAAATGGATTGCTCTCAGTCGCGTCGGTAAGCTAAATCTGCCGACGTGACTCTAAAGGTAAACAAGCAGTATGTCGGTGTAAAAAAAATGTCACCTGCCTCATTACATGTAATTTACTATGCTCTACATATACCTACAAATATTACAGTGACTAAAAAACAAAGACTTTAACCATAGTGCCCCTTTAAAGACAGAAGTGTAGAGACAAAAAGGAAGATTCGGGAGCCCCAATAGTGTAAAAATGATGGTATACAGGTTATTAATTGATAGAATGTTATTAATGATATTTTAAATTTTACAATTTTTTGCCCTTTAAGGTAGAAAAAAACAAAGTCTTGTAAAAACAATACCTTTTATTGGCTAACTGATAAAGTTAAATTATGCAAGATTTCTGGGATCTAGTCCCCTTCTTCAGGCATATTTCCAGATGATAGCTGAAGTAAAACACTGATGCAGGTAAATAGTAAAGACGTAGATGGCAGTTGTGCTGGTTGCTGTTTATCAGTTAGATGTCAGGTGATCAGCAGGCTGGAGCCAGTGAGTTCATGCAAGCAAACATGAAATCTAGCAGGTTTCTGAAGATCATGAAGCCAAGTCAATCATGTTACATAAGGAGTCATGAATCCCATTCCACAATTTAAACTTTCTGTTAATGTCTTAAACATTTTCATAAATTTGTTCTCAGAAATCTTTCTTGCTTGTTCATTTTTGAAGTTACCTTTAAGAATAAGTACTTTGAGATCTTGCATGCTGTGTCCTGGTTCACAGAAGTGCTGGCCCACTGGTGTGTCCATTTTACCCTCATTAATTTTAAAGCGGTGATGGTTCATTCTTGTGCGCAGTTTTTGTCCTGTTTCTCCTATATAGATTCCTCTTGAGGGGTATTTCATGCAGTGTATCATGTATACAGCATTGGATGACTCGCAGGAAAATTGGTCTGGTATTTGATGATATTTCTGTGAGTTTATAGGACTATACATAAAATATATAGCAGCACAAGTTGCTCCCTAAATAAATTATTTTGTATGTTGGACTCATTGGGCTTGATTCACTAAGACAAATAGCATGCCTTATCAAAGTTAGCACGCCTTATCAGAGGAGCATAGTGAGCTCTACGAACTCACAGGGGCTCAGGGCAGGACGAGTGGAGCTCTCGTCATTGCCAATTAGCAGGAATAAGTTTGCTATGCTACTCTGATAAGGCATGTTAACTTTGATAAGACATGATAACATGAACACAACTAGCCAATCACAAGTGTACAGACCAATCAGTTGATGAAACCTAGTATGTGCTTTTCCAAGGTTTCTCCTTAAAGTGAACCTCCGGACTAAAAATCTACTCAGCAGAACTGAAAAGGCTTGGTGTTTCTTTAACAGTTTCACAGCATCAGAACTTTGTTTTTCTTACCAAAGCATCATTTGTAGCTGCATTTTTAGCTAAGCTCCACCCATCAAAGAAAAAAAGCCCTGGCTTTTTCCCCCTGATGCTGTGCAGAGCAAGATGGTATTTCCTATGTTGTTATTCACGTTGCCTAGCAACTGGAAGAGGTGCTCAGGACATAGGACAGTTGGAACTGTGTCTCATGCTCCCTGTCACCCCCTTTCAACCAAAAAGATGGCTGCCATCATGAAATCAAACATTTGCCTGTTCTTTTAAAACAGGGTGGGTAAGAGATTTTATTACCCATCTATTTTAATTAACATAACTAATGTAACTTAATGACAGTATGTTTGTTTAGGCTGGAGTTCCTCTTTAAGGGGATTTTTTTGTACAATAAATCAGTAGTTGTTTTCACAAAAAAATCATGTTTTTGCAAAAGTATAGGCTTTCCCACAAACTCAATCTATGTTCATGAAAATGGAAACAATTTCACTAATTTTGCAGGTTGCATCATCCAACCTTAGTCTATCTACCCCACGGTGCTAAAACCAACCTATACGATAATAATGCTCGAAATGTGTATTTTGTCTTCACATCCTTACTCAGCTGTACAAAGAACAATTTTATGCACATTGTGGGCTTTTCTTCTCGCTTTCTCCAGTCTTTTCAGCAAATTGAAGTCACACACGCATACTTGAAAAATTGCTGTAATTTGCTGTCTACATTAACATCTATTTTTCTGCTGAGAATTGATGTAGCAGAAAGAACCCTTAATTTTAACTTCACCTGGGAAAACATACAGTATAATGACACGAGCCTGGAGATGCAGCTTTCAAAACATTTGTTTGCGAGCAAGCAACACAACAAGCCGCTGACGCTTGCATTAGAATACATTAATACAGCGAAAGCGGGAAAGGTAAGAGTTTGTAATCCTTATGGCGGCACATACAGATTTTCAAAGATATTAAGCCAGGAGATGAAAGAAACGCATTTGGACTTATTCGGTATAACAACTTAAAAGCAATGCTACGGGCAAAACGCGCAACAACACATAGCGAGCAATCAGATTTCACTTTAATCCAGTTAATTCAGTTGAGCTATTTTTACTGGTGTACTGCACCGTGCTTTTACACTTTACAGAAAAGGCAGTTTAATGAAGAACTCCATGATGCATTCTATAAGCATACCCCCTCAAGATATATCAGTTACTGCAATTAATTTTCCTTTAAACCTTTTATTTCCCTTGCTTGTAATCTGCTTTGGAATTCTACTATGAACAGCATTTTATGCCCTCGTGATGACTTTGTCGTTGTAGAGGTTGAATAAAGTTCGGTGCTTCTACAGGGGTAAAATTAAGAGTTGACCATGCTGAGAGCTCCTTAAAGTGTACCTGACAAATGATAAAAGAAGTTTTATACATACCTTCCTCTAGCCTCCTTTACGCTGATCTGTCTCTCTCTGTCCTCTGCTGCCGCCTGGATCCTCCACAGTCTGTCCCGGTAATTAGGCCAGTTGGAGCCAGTTGGTGCAGGTGCAGTATGGCAGAGTGCACTTCCACAGCCAGGAGTGTTCTGCACCTGCTCAGTACTACTGCACAGGTGCAGAACTCTCCTGGAGATGGGAGCACAAAGGGGGCGCGCTTGCAGGGGCCTGCAGCCCATGTGCAGTAAGCCCCAACTACCGAAGCTACCATGCCAGATTGCGGAGGAACGAGGCGGCGGAGGAGGACAGCTAGGGACATGAAGGGGTCTAGAGGAAGCCCCAGGTATGTTTAAAACCTCTTTTATCCTTTGTCTCAGGTTTACTTTAAAGTGGACCTGAACTCTTGCGCAGGACAGAGAGAAATCAGAGAAATTCACCCTGCATGTATTTAGAGAGTTTAGCCTGTCTAATTCCCCCTCATCTGTGACTAATCACCAGTGTAATTTGATCTGTCAGCTGTAGCAGCTGGCTGCCTGGCAGAACACCTTTTTTTTTAAACACAGGATGTTAAGCCTATGTCTGCTTCCATGAAAGCAAGAAGTAGATACACTTCAGATTTATTGCAGGATTTGAATCAGCTGTAACAAAGAAATGTTTATCTTTAAATGTTATTATGCTGTTGCTTATCTTTTAGCGCAGAAATGAAGTTCTGAGTGCAAGTCCACTTTAAAGGGGAATTACAGTTTAGGAAAAACACACAGTAATAACTTGTTTCTATACTCTTTATTGCCCATGCATTTTACACAAATGGCATTTCTTGTGGACAAAAGCAAGTCCCCCCAGCTCACAGAACAGCATTACCAGGAGCTGACATTGCATGGAAATAATATATTTTAAAATTCATGTGTAACTGCCTTTGGTGAAAAAACTAAAGTCTTATGTGGTGATGCAGAGCTGTTTAGGAACTGGATTTTGCAGAAACAAATTCTGCAGGTGCTGAAAATGAACAAGTACAGATCAATGATAGTGTTCAAACAATACACAGCTCACTTCTACTGCAGCTAAAAAGACCATCAATCTGATAAGCACCTTGCAGTAAATCACAGTCTCTTACTCCTATCAGTGCTTCCTGAACAGTAAAAACTAAAGTGAAGAACACACTGTGTTAACTCTCATAGTAATTTTTCATGAAGACATTGTTTGGAAATCATCATGTGACAAATCTTAAAGCAGAGAAGAAATTTCAACTCCAGTTCCACTTTAACCACTTCACCTCCAAGGGTTTTCCCCCTTAAAAACTAGAGCAATTTTCACCTGTCAGTGCTCCTTCCATTCATTCGCCTATAACTTTATTACTATTTATCACAACAAAACAATCTATCTATCTATCTATCTATCTATCTATCTATCTTGTTATTTTCGCTACCAATTAGGCTTCCTTTAGGGGTACTTTTTGCTAAGAATTATTTTATTCTAACTGTGTTTTAACAGAAAAAAATAGAAATTGTATTTGCCCATTTGTCCTGGTTATTGCATCATTTAAAATGTCCCTAGTACAATGTATGGTGCCAATATTTTATTTGGAAATAAAGGTGCATTTTTTCAGTTTTGCATCCATCTAATCTAATTAAAAGCCCATAATTTAAAAAGTAGCAAAGTTCAGTCCCTAAGGTAACTATTTATGTATTTTTTTAATTGTATATATATTTGTTTTTACAAAAAAATGTTGGGGTAACTATTGGGGAGTGTGGGAGGTAAGGGATTAATTTTTAATGTAAAAATATGTCTTTTAATAAAAAAAAAAGTTTTTATATGTAATTTTACTATTTGGCCACAAGATGCCTCGCGCATAACTTCCCTATGCGTAGTATTACTACATAAACAGGAAGCAATGCGTGTATGTGTAAGTATTAATTTTTGTGAATGACGGTGCCAGGTGATTCATACAGGGACTTATACGTACAGTAGCTACATCCCTGCAAGGAGATATGGGAAAATGCAGGTGACGTAGATGCTCATCCCGGGGGAGGGAAAGTGGTTAAAAATGGTCACTAATGATACAATTTGCTAAATGATCGTTTACAAATTATTATTTGTATGAGTGATTAGAAATGATCATTTGGGACAACTAAGGGAGAAAAATCTAACCAATCTGATCAGATGAATGAAATCGACCCAATTTTTGGAACAGGCCCATCAATCTGATCAGATTGGTTTAGAGATTTTATCCGTTAGTTGTCAAATTGTTCATTTCCGATCGTTCATATGAATAATCATTTGTAAATGATTGTTCTGAAATTTGGATCATTAGTGGCCAGCTTAAGACCCTTGTTGGAGCCTCTGTGGTTGTTTATAGAAATGATATTGAATTTGCTCCTCTTTGGCAGTGAAAGGATTAAAAACTTGAGGAACAAAGAATTGTTTTGCCTGAAACTCCATTTAATCTTTCCTTTAGAGATCCTGTAAAACAATACAGCACTATTTCCCCAATGTCTTGCTCACCATATCTTTATGCACATAATTCAAAGAGTTCTGCACAGATTTTAACAGGATATAACTTAGTACAGCACAGTTAAAATTATCGTACGCTATTAAAACTTGTTCATAATAAACTATTAAATGCTCATATGTAAGACTTTTTAAGCTTAACTTTGCTGTTAAGGTGCATCACCGCTCTGAAACATGAATGTTCTCATAGCATTTCCACTCTGAAACATGAAGGTTCTCATAGCCATAGGCAAAATAATGCTGTCACTATATATTCTACAGATATGGGTAGATGTCAAAGGACATTATAATTGCAAATGTAGGATTTTTGTATTGACAGTATTATATCTTGGATGGCAGATGTCACCACAATTTTTGAGTTTTATAATAGAAGAAATGTTTAAAAAAAAAAATCTTCTTTAGAATCGAAACTTTGATTGTACTTAACCTCTTCAGCAGTGGCGTAGCTAGAAACCTCTGGGCCCCGATGCGGAATCTGGATGTGGGCCCCCCCCCAACAGCCCCCCCCCTGGCGACAACAGCCCCCCCTCCCCCGGCAACACCCGACGCACACACATATCCGAATCCCTATAGCCAGCTACAGGTCACCCCAGTATAGGTAGCCAGACATAGGTAAGCCGGTATAGTTGCCCCCGGTATAGGTTAGCCAGGTAGGTGCCTCCAGCATAGGTAGCCAGTATAGTTGCCCCCAGTATAGGTTAGATAGGCAGGCGCCTCCAGCATAGGTTAGATAGGTAGGTGCCCCCAGTATAGGTTAGTTAGGTAGGTGCCTCCAATATAGGTAGCCAGTATAGTTGCCACCTGTATAGGCTAGCTAGGTGCCCCCAATACAGGTTAGATAAGTAAGTGCCCCCAGTATAGGTTAGATAGGTAGGTGCCCCCCAGTATAGGTTATATTAGGTAGCTGCCCCCCAGTATAGGTTAGATGAGGTAGGTGCCCCCCAGTATAAGGTTAGATGAGGTAGTTGCCCCTCAGTATAGGTTAGATTAGGTAGCTGCCCCCCAGTATAGGTTAGATTAGGTAGCTACCCCCCAGTATAGGTTAGATAGGTAAGTGACCCCCAGTATAGGTTAGATTAGGTAGGTGCCCCCCAGTATAGGTTAGATTAGGTAGGTGCCCCCCAGTATAGGTTAGATTAGGTAGCTGCCCCCAGTATAGGTTAGATTAGGTAGCTGCCCCCCAGGATAGATTAGGTAGCTGCCCCCAGGATAGATTAGGTAGCTGCCCCCCAGGATAGATTAGGTAGCTGCCCCCCACGATAGATTAGGTAGCTGTCACCCCCAGGATAGATTAGGTAGCTGCCCCCCCCAGGATAGATTAGCTAGCTGCCCCCCCCCCAAGATAGATTAGGTAGGTAGCTGCCCCCCCAGAATAGATTAGGTAGGTAGCTGCCCCCCCCGGATAGATTAGGTAGGTGGCTGCCCCCCCAGGATAGATTAGGTAGGTAGCTGCCCCCCCAGGATAGATTAGGTAGGTAGCTGCCCCCCCAGAATAGATTAGGTAGGTAGCTGCCCCCCCCAGGATAGATTAGGTAGGTAGCTGCCCCCCCAG
This sequence comes from Hyperolius riggenbachi, assembly GCF_040937935.1. NCBI lineage: Eukaryota > Metazoa > Chordata > Amphibia > Anura > Hyperoliidae > Hyperolius > Hyperolius riggenbachi. The sequence continues at coordinate 418,610,434 of NC_090649.1, read as the reverse complement.
GATAGATTAGGTAGGTAGCTGCCCCCCCAGGATAGATTAGGTAGGTGGCTGCCCCCCCAGGATAGATTAGGTAGGTAGCTGCCCCCCCAGGATAGATTAGGTAGGTAGCTGCCCCCCAGAATAGATTAGGTAGGTAGCTGCCCCCCCAGAATAGTTTAGGTAGGTGGCTGCCCCCCAGGATAGATTAGGTAGGTAGCTGCCCCCCCCCCAGGATAGATTAGGTAGGTGGCTGCCCCCCCCAGGATAGATTAGGTAGGTAGCTGCCCCCCCCAGAATAGATTAGATAGGTAGCTGCCCCCCCCAGAATAGATTAGGTAGGTAGCTGCCCCCCCCCCAGAATAGATTAGGTAGGTAGCTGCCCCCCCCAGAATAGATTAGGTAGGTAGCTGCCCCCACATAATGGAGGGGGGGGAGCCGGAGCCGCGGGGAGGGCAGCACGACCTCTCCCTCCCTTCCTCTCCCCGGGCCCCCCCCTCAGATGTAGAGTGACGCGCACGGAAGCGCTGTAGGCAGAACTCACCTCCGTCCCTGGTTCCATTCGCCGCTGGTCTCCTCCCGCTCTGCATAGATGCTGTTACACACGCAGCTTCCTGTTTAGCCGGAAGCTGCGTGTGTAACAGCATCTATGCAGAGAGGAGACCAGCGGCGATTGGAAAGCAGGGAGGTGAGTTCTGCCTTCAGCGCTTCCGTGCGCGTCACTCTGCATCTGAGGGGGGGGGGCCCGGGGAGAGGAAGGGAGGGAGAGGTCGGGCTGCCCTCCCCGCGGCTGCGCCCCCCCCCTCCATTACAGCGCCCCCCTCCCAATAGCGCACGAACATGGGCCCCCAAGGCCCCTCCCCCGCCTCTTTAGGAGCCGGGCCCGTTAGCCAAGGCGACCGTTGCGACCCCGGTCCCTACGCCACTGCTCTTCAGGACCACAGTGCTAAACCCCCCTGAAGACCAGGCTGTTTTTTCTTTAATTGGCCACTGCAGCTTTCAGACCAAGCTGCAGGGCCGCACAAAAGAAAGAGAGGCGGGCACATCAAAGCCAAGCAGCATGTTGTATAGTAGGGAAACTGTATGCCTATTCTGGCCTTTGCTCGTACAACGTAACTAGAAATCTGTCATTGGCCTTACCACTTTGTATGAGTTGAGTAAGGATGAGACAAAACTCCATAATTTTAGAAAGGCCCAAAAGGGGAACTTATAATCTGATGTTAGGGACTTTAATGAGTCAAGGGGCATGTATTTACCTCAAAAAGTGACGTCCTTTAATCTGAGTTTGCGATTTAATAGATTAGGCAAGAAGGTCAGCTCCATGCCCGGCTCAAACCGGGATTGAGCAAAATTTGGGTAAGTGGGCCAGGAATTGTAGTCAAGATTTTACCCGGTTTTGTTGATTCATTAAGTGTCTTTGATGTAATGCAACAAGAGGGTTCGTTTTAAAGAGATCAGGCTTCAATGAATTAGGAATCCAAGGAAGGTTTGACAGTCGAATGTCAGTTAACGCCTGTTCCACCTGTCTCCATTTTTTCTTAGAGTTTATAGAGCACCATTCCATTATTCTACTCAAAATTGAAGCTTGATGGTATTTACGGAAATTTGGTAGGCCCCTACCTCCATTGGGTTTGTCCAGTGAAAGAATAGTCTGTCTTAGTCTGGCTGGACGCTTCCCCCACACAAACAAAGAGACCTGAGATTGCAATTGTGTGAAGAATAACTTAGGAAGATAAATAGGAATGGCCTGGCTAACATATAGGAAGCGAGGTAGGATATTCATTTTTATGGAGGTTATCCTGCCAAACCAAAAGAGAGTGGGCTTAGGACCCCATCTTTTTAAATCCTCCAAGATTACAGCTAGCAGTGATGGAAAGTTTAGTTCATATAGTTGTGACAGTTTAAAGGAAAGTTGAATACCCAAGTATTTCATGGAAGAGTGAGCCCATTGAATGGGAAAAGCATTCTTTAAATTGGCCACTGTCTCCTCAGGTAGAGTAATGTTCAGGGCAAAAGACTTAGCAAAATTCACTTTGTAATTTGATAGTACACCAAAGAGTTTTATCTTGTTAATGAGGTTAGGTAGCAGAGAAAGGATCTTGCAGGCACTACCGGTATAATTACAGCTTCTTTATTGGTCACATCAGACTTGTGCAGAAGATACAACGACAGACCGCTGTTTCGAGCGATGTAGCTCTTTATCAAGTTGTCGAATACTGCATGCAGTATTTGACAACTTGATAAAGAGCTACATCGCTCGAAACAGCGGTCTGTCGTTGTATCTTCTGCACAAGTCTGATGTGACCAATAAAGAAGCTGTAATTATACCGGTGGTGCCTGCAAGATCCTTTCTCTGCATTTGACGGCTCTGGTGGTGTGGACTCTGTGGAGGGCCGACTGCTTGGGCACACCATCTTCTATACATGGGTGCTGTCTCAAACCTCAATTCTGTCTTTGAGGTTAGGTAGCGTAATTTTGGGACAAGTACGAAAAAATAGTAAATCGTCTGCAAATGCTGACACTCTGTGATCCTCATCTCTCATAGAGACTCCCCTAATGTTTGGATCATCACGGATACAGTTCAAAAAAGGTTCAAGAATTGGAATAAAGATCAGGGGAGAGAGAGGACAATCCTGGCCTGTACCATTAGCTAGATTGAAAGAATCAGACAAGTAGCCATCCACTTTCACCCTAGCAGATGGGTTGGAATACAACAGGGAGACCCAATTTAACATTTGTGAACCCAAGTCCATATGTTGTAGTAATAGTTTTAGGAAGTCCCAAGCAACTCTATTGAACACTTTTTCTGTGTCAGTGGAGAGAAAAAATCCCTCCACTGACTGCTTGTTTAGATATGAGTGGATTCCAATGCCTCTCATGGTGCTGTCTCTAACCTCTCTCCCTGGTAAAAAAAAACAACTTGATCGTAATGAATTCTAGATTCAAGAATAGGCAGAAGTCGGGTAGCCAAAATCTTGACAAACAGTTTAGCATCGGTATTTAAAAGGGAGATGGGGTGGTAGCTAGTGTTGGGCGAACACCTGGATGTTCGGGTTCGGGAAAGTTCGCCGAACATGGCCGCAATGTTCGGCATGTTCGGGCCGAACCCCGAACTCCCCGAACATCCCGCTTGTAGGGGCCCTATGGGGTCGCAGGCATAAGGGGGGAGCATGCCCCGATCGCGGGGGGGGTCGGAAATTCCCCCCACCCCCTCCGCTAGCGCTCCCCCCTCTGCCCGCTTCCCCATACAAAAGTTGCAAGAAGTACCTGTGTCCGGGTGGTAGTGGGTGGCTGTCTGGCTGGCAGTGGGCGGCACTATGCAGTGACTAAATGAGGAGGAGGAGTCCGGAGAGTGACGCGTTGAGGGAGGCCGGGCAGCGGGCGGTTCAGCAGTACTACTGCTGAACCGCCCGCTGCCCGGCCTCCCTCAACGCGTCACTCTCCGGACTCCTCCTCCTCATTTAGTCACTGCATAGTGCCGCCCACTGCCAGCCAGACAGCCACCCACTACCACCCGGACACAGGTACTTCTTGCAACTTTTGTATGGGGAAGCGGGCAGAGGGGGGAGCGCTAGCGGAGGGGGTGGGGGGAATTTCCGACCCCCCCCGCGATCGGGGCATGCTCCCCCCTTATGCCTGCGACCCCATAGGGGGGCCGTATTCGGCCGAACAGGGCCCTGTTCGGCCGAACAGGGGCCCTGTTCGGCTAGTAATTTGGCAGTTCGGGCGAACGCGAACAGTTTGGCCGAACACCACCAGGTGTTCGGCCGAACTCGAACATCACCCGAACAGGGTGATGTTCTGCAGAACCCGAACAGTGGCGAACACTGTTCGCCCAACACTAGTGGTAGCTAGAGCAAGACTGGGGGTCCTTCCCTGCTTTATGTATCACTGAGATGTGATCTTCTAAGAACTGTTTAGAGGGAATGGTGTCGCTTTTTCTATGGCATTGAAGGCTGCAAGGAAATGAGGAGCAAGAGTGTCAGCAAATAGCTTATAATACTGTGCTGTTAAGCCGTCTGGGCCTGAACATTTGTTTGGTTTTAAAAAGCAAGTAGCTGCAAGAAATTCATCCATAGAAATGGGTGTGTTTAGCTGTTCTCGTTCTTCCTCAGTAAGTTTGTCAAGATCATAGGATTCTAAGAAGTTAGTCATTGCCTGAAATCTAGTGACTTCGGAATTTAATTCTCCCATAGAGGGTACTGGGAGGTCATAATAAAATAATAATCTTAACATTTGTATAGTGCTTTTCTCCTATTGGACTCAAAGCACTCAAGAGCTGCAACCACTAAGGGCGCGCTCAACGGGGCTCCCTGCAGTGTTATGCTGGGCATACACGGCTTGTTTTTGATGCTCGATTCTCACGTTTGATCATTTCACCGCTCGATTCTCCAATCGATTCTCTTATCTTCCACTCGTTTTTCTTATATTTTTCCATTCACTGCTATCACAAATCGAGCGGTGAAACGATTGAGCGGGAGATCGGACATGTCTGAAACTATCTATCGAGCCATCTAAACCGTGTATTCCCAGCATTAGGATGTCTTGCCCAAGGACTTCTTACTGAATAGGTATTGACTCTAGCCAGGATTTGAACCTATATGATAGTTATTTTCCAGAAGGTGTAGAAGAGTGGTGACTCTACATAGTATCACATGCAGACACATTGCAATCTGAGACTTGGCTTGAAGGGGAACTGTAGTCAAAATAACATACTGTATACCATTCCTTATTTCTTACAATACTCATTTATAGATTATTTAATCAGTGTTTGCCCATTGTAAAATCTTGCCTCACCCTGATTTACATTCTGAAATGTATCATTTTTGGTCACATTGTTAGTTCTGCCAGGTGATCTGTACGGAATGTACGTTTACTGGGAGATTTATGCACAGAGGGTGAAATTGCTTGCTTGGCAGTTGGAAAAAGCCGTTATTTCCCACAATGCAACAAATGTTCACAGACAGCAAACTGTCAGGACCATGGTTATGACATCACACTTTAGGAGGAGTTTCACCACAATATCAGCCACACAGACCTCTCTGATGATCTATTAGAGGAAAGGTAAAGATTTCTCATGGGAAAGAGGGTATCTGCTACTGATTGGGTGGAATGTCAATCCTGGGTTAAAGTTCCTTTACTGTATAAGACAGATAACAGCTCTGCAAAATAGCAGTCTCCAAGCTGACAGGTTATGGTAACTAGTTCTAGCATTGCACTTACATTTATAACATTGTTGTGATCTGAGAGTAAGCTTGCTATTTTAAAATGTGAACTGAATGAAAGCATGAGTGTAAGCTTTTGGCAGAGCCCTTTCTCCTTGTGTATCATACTTGATTTTGCACTCTACATAGAATAATGTGAACTTGTATTATTGGGACTACCACTCCAGTGTATGATCTGGCTTTGTATTACTACAAGTATTGTGTTGTGTATCTTATTGCTTATTACGTGTACTGTGTTGTCAGTCACCCCTGTTATCATTGTCTGTGATCGTATGTATTGTACAGCACTGAGTAATTTGTTGGTGGTATTTAAATCCAATGAATAATAATAATAATGCAAGGCAAAATAATATTTCTCCCCAGAGATCTGCTTTAACTAGAATTTCAAGAACTCAGTATGATAAAACATTACAAACATTTTTCTACTAATTTGAAACATGAACAGTCAAAAGACTTAAAGGGGCACTATGGCAAAAAATGTAATATTTAAAATATGTGCAAACATAGAAAAATAAGAAGTATGTTTTTTTTCCAGAGTAAAATTAACCCTAAATTACTTTTCTCCTATGTTGCTGTCACTTACAGTAGTACAATCTGACAAAAGTGACAGGTTTTGGACTAGTCCATCTCTTCATGGGGGATTCTCAGCAAGGCTTTTATTCTTTATAAAGATATTCCCTAAAAAGGATTTAAACAATGATTCTGGCCAGACCCCCTGCTCGCTACACAGTTTTTTGGCAGTTGGACAGAGCAACTGCCATTCACTAAGTGATTTTGAAAATAAATAAACCCCTGAGAATCCCCCATGAAGAGTTGGACTAGTCCAAAACCTGTCGCTTCTGTCAGATTTCTACTACCTACTGTAAGTGACAGCAACATAGGAGAAAATCAATTTATGGCTCATTTTACCCTGGAAAAAAACATACTTCTTATTTGTAAATGTTTGTACATATTTTAAATTTTACAATTTTTTTTTGCCATACCGCCCCTTTAAGTTTTGATGTTAATAGACAATGGTGTTTCTCTTGAACTCATATTTGCATTGAATCTGATTGGTAATAGTGGGAAAATAATCATTGCGCTTCCAATTGGGATTTCTGTCCAGGACATGCTATATAGTGTGATGTAATCTAAACCACATTACATAGTATTCAGAGGTTAATAATAGGGCAAACATATAACAGAAGTCCAGTCACAACCCTTGATCAAAAGTATATGCGATGCGACTCCAGAATTTATAACATGGGTGCCACATCATTTCATTGACAGGCATGGAGGCTCAAGATATCTCTGCTTATCTGGTTATAGGAGAACCCCGAGATCTCCAACTTCTCCTTTATCCATTTATCTAGCTCAAATCTATCCTCAGTCCCTACCCTGTTCCTATCCCTAAATTTCTCCCACCTCGAAAATCAACCCTGACATAAACCATTCCTTGCCACTGCTCTCCAAATTCCTAACATTAACCTATAGTCTAACCTTAACTGGTTACCTTCCTGATGCCTAACTTTAATTGCAACCTTCCCCTAAGCATAACCCTAACTTCCACCCTTTATATTATGCCTAATAGGGATGCTCATTCGGATGATCCCACGGAACTGAAATCTCTGCATTTCAGATCCGAAATTGACATTTCCAACCCGAATTTAAAAATTGAAAAATGGAAATTCGAAATTCCATGGAAATCCAATATATTGCAACTCGAGATTCACAGAACTCAGAAGCATTGGACCAATCAGAGAATTTGTCACAAAGATCGATTTTCCGCAGTCATTTTAGACCAATCACAGGATTGAGGTTTTCTGATTTTTGATTTTCTGATTACTGATTTCTTTTGTCGTTTTTTGCATTCTCTGATACAAAAATTACATACTCCTTGGAAACGTGGAAATCGGAAATTAGAAAAGCAGAAATTGTAAATTGGCATTTGCAGAAATGAGAATTTCTGCTGAATCAGTAATGGGTATTTCTGACCATCGCTAATGCCTAACTCAATCCTCCTAACCTATCTACCAAACTTAACTATCTAACCTACCTACAATTATAATCTGATTTTATCCACTTCCCTTGACCTTCTTAACCTCCAAAACATTCAAGTTTGAAACTGATTAAACGTAAGTATGTGGCATCTAATTGGGCAGTCTAAAGAGTGCTGACCATGGGCGTCCGCACGTATGGCAAATTGGGGCATCTGCACGACCCTGGCCGCCCGCTGCCCCCCCTGGCCACGTGCCCATGCGGCCAGCAGGAGGGGAGCAGCGCAGAGAAGAGGGAGAGCTATGGGCATAGTGGGGAAGGCGGACGTCTCCCCCCCTTCCCTCACCTTAGGGGGCTCTACCTCCCTCGCTCGTTCTCCCCTCCGGAGTCCGAAACGAAGTGTGCAGCAGCTGGGCAGCGGGCGGAACTTACCTCGTCTGCCCAGCTGCTGCACATTTCGTTCCGGACTCCGGAGGGGAGAGCGAGCGAGGGAGGTAGAGCCCCCTAAGGTGAGGGAAGGGGGGGGGGAGATGTCCGCCCTTCCCCACTATGCCCATAGCTCTCCCTCTTCTCTGCGCTGCTCCCCTCCTGCTGGGGCACACCTGGCTACCTATTCTGGGGACATATACACCTGCCTACATATACTGGGCACATATACACCTGCCTACATATACTGGGCACATATACATCTGCCTACATATACTGGCCACATATACTGGGACAAATACACCTGCCTACATATACTGGGACATATACACCTGCCTACATATACTGGGGACATATACACCTGCCTACATATACTAGGGACATATACACCTGCCTACATATACTGGGGACATATACACCTGCCTACATATACTGGGGACATATACACCTGCCTACATATACAGGGACATATACCCCTGCCTACATATACTGGGACATATACCCCTGGCTACATATACTGGGGGCATATACCCCTGGCTACATATACTGGAGACATATACCCCTGGCTACATATACTGGGGACATATACCCCTGGCTACATATACTGGGGACATATACGCCTACCTACATATACTGGGGACATATACACCTGCCTACATATACTGGGACATATATCCCTGTCTACATATACTGGGACATATACCCCTGCCTGTATATACTGGGACATATACCCCTGCCTACATATACTGGGACATATACCCCTGGCTACATATACTTTGGACATATACCCCCTGGCTACATATACTGGGGACATATGCCCCCTGGCTACATATACTGGGGACATATACCCCCTGGCTACATATACTGGGGACATATACCCCTGGCTACATATACTGGGCACATATACCCCTGGCTACATATACTGGGGACATATACCCCTGGCTACATATACTGGGACATATACCCCTGGCTACATATACTGGGACATATACACCTGCCTACATATACTGGGACATATACACCTGCCTACATATACTGGGGACATATACCCCTGGCTACATATACTGGGGACATATACCCCTGGCTACATATACTGGGACATATACCCCTGGCTACATATACTGGGACATATACACCTGCCTACATATACTGGGACATATACACCTGCCTACATATACTGGGACATATACACCTGCCTACATATACTGGGGACATATACACCTGCCTACATATACTGGGCACATATCCCCCTGACTACATATACTTGGCACATATACCCTTGAATACATATACTGGGCACATATACCCTTGACTACATATACTGGGCACATATACCCCTGGCTACATACACTGGGCACATATACCCCTGACTACATATACTGGGGTCATCTATACCTCTGTCTACATATACTGGGGACATATACCCCTGGCTACATATACTGGGGACATATACCCCTGGCTACATATACTGGGCACATATACCCCTGGCTACATATACTGGGCACATATACCCCTGCCTACATATACTGGGCACATATACCCCTGCCTACATATACTGGGCACATATACCCCTGGCTACCTGTTCTGGGGACATCTCTACCACTGGCCACCTATTCTGGGGACATCTATACCACTGGCCACCTATTCTGGGGACACCTATAGACCTGGGGCTACCTATTTTTGGGGAACCACTGCTGTCAGATTGAGTGTATTTTGGGGAACTGCTGCCAGGTGAGAGGTGTCTACCATGTTAAGGGGGCATTCTGCCTATTTATGTGAAATGCTGTCTATTTATGTGCCTCATGACTGCTGAATTTGTCTTGTTGGGGGCCTCATGGTTACTGAATTTGTCTTGTTGGGGGCCTCATGATTTGTTGGGGGCCTCAAGATCGCTGAATTTTTCTTGTTGGGGGCCTCATGATTACTGAATTTGTCTTGTTGGGGGCCTCATGATTGCTTTGCTGAAGTTGTCTTGTTGGGGGGGGGGGCTCATGATTGCTGAATTTGTCTTGTTGGGGGTCACATGATTGGTAACTGCGAGACTATGGAAAAGATGAATCATGCTCATATGAGATAGCATTAAGCCTACTTTTTCAGCTTTTTAAAACAGAAAATGAAACTGGGAGGTTCTAAAAAAAATGAATACATTTTTCAGGAGTCGGATGGATTAAATTGTTTATCTTCACAGTTTATTTTCAACTTGAATTTTCCATAATGTTCATGTATGAGTTAAAACGTTTGTAATTAGTTTAAATTGCTGTTGGCACTTTGTGATAGTAAAGTGACTTTGCAGTTTGGGCACTCGACCTCCAAAAGGTTCGCCACCACTGTCCTAATCTAATGTCCCACTATTGCTAAGTTCATGTAAACTTGTCTCCACCCACGACCACACCCACATTCTGGTTCATGACCACACCCATTTTTTGGCGCGGCCGTAACCCTTTTTTTTGGTGCGCTGCACGCGCCACACACCGCCACCCCAAATGTTCGCCGCACGCCACCCCGCTTATTCCTCCCCCCTTTTTGCCCCCCCCTGGAAAATTTTCTGCGGACGCCCATGGTGCTGACTCATACTACAGAGAGCGCTGCTTGATCATGTTACACAGAAGGACTGACTGTTCTTGGTAAGGAGTCCTGTTGGGAATCTGGGCAACATAGTTTCAGAATATCAGTGATGCAGATGGCTAAGGATATATGTGATGCAGCTTTGCTCTTCATTTCATTTTTTATAGCCAGTTCAAGATTGCTTAACATAAATCCTGGAAACTGTCTATGTTATGGTCAGGGTGTTTCACATTTGGAATGTTTACAAAACCAATGGAGGAGACGTTTCACGCTTACAGAAATAGAAAATACATGATCATTAAAATGTAACTGCCGGGCATAAAATCAAAAATCAATTGTTTATCTTTATATGGTAAACAAGTAATAAGGATGCTAACCAGGCAATCCAAAAGTTAAAATCACTATACTTTTCTTGTTGATAAATGATCATTCTCCAGTCTACCCGACTCTTATTTGGTACACACAAAATATGGTACACAAAAAAGGAAGTTGCAGGGCATGCTGGGTTGTCCTTTTTTGCTTCTATACTTCCCCTCAGACTTAACTAATGCAGCCTGATTGGCTGAAGCCTCTTTCCCTCCTGTTTTCCCCTCCCACGCCTCTGTTCCTCTCTGATTGGTTAATCATTTCTCATGCTGAGACAATGCACTTTCTATAGTAAAGGGTGGGCAATTCATACACAATCAGGCAGAGGAGAGTAAGAGAGGAAATGATATCAGGATTGGCTTCAAAATAGCCACAGTTAAAATGTTACCTGCTAAGAAAGATTTCCTCTTTTTTTACTGTAGAAAAATCACTAAGATCAAAACATGGACAGTACAATCCATATGTTATGTAAGTAGAGCAAGTATTTATCTACTTATATATGTGTTTTTTTCCCCTGAGATAGTATGGCTGACAGATCCTCTTTAAAGTGTACCTGAGGAGACATGTGATATGATGTGTATGTATGTAAGTACAAAACATATTAACTACCAGGCTGTTTTACTTTTTTTACTTCAGGTTCACATGGGCTTCTGCCCAGATTCCAGCGGCGTCCCATTTGGCGGAATCTTGTTCGGGCTTTCGGGTGCTTCCCGTAACATCAGAGTTTTTTGTCCCCACAGTGGGACACAAAAACACGGTGGTAATTGATCCTGAATGCCGGTTGCAGCATCCAGGGTTGCCACAAACGCAGGTAAAAGCCTGATAAAGATGCTCCCATTCACTTGAAAGGGAGCTTTTAACGACGAGTGCCAGACGTTAGTGGTAAACGCCCTCCAAGTGTCTGTGTGATCCAGCCCTTGTTTAGCTGCCTGAAAGAGTTAATTTCTAGGCATGGATGCGACAGCTTCTGTCTTGTCACTCAGTACCTTGATGGTACCTTGTCGGTAATATAGTAAACATTACTGATAAGCATATTACAGCAATAAAAGTTTTCCTGGCAGAATGCAAGTTCTGAGGGGAGGGAGATATAAAATACATGAACTACTGAACTTTTTTTTTTAAACTCTGGGACACTTAATAGACTGCCACTGACTAGAGACAGTAAAACATTCATCCAACTTTGTAAATGTTAAAATATTAACTAAAACCATAAGATATCTCAGGCATCACTTTAGTAAAAAAAAAAAAGTTTTTTTTCCAGCTTGCCACTTTTATATGTGTATCTCTCCACATATTTTTTTTTTACTGTATAATAAGTAAAGCATGCATTTGATTATATAGCACATGAACACTGCCGTTCCTGTTGCTTATGTATTAACAGTTGATTTAGATTCAAAAGCTACCCTGTTCTATAATTATGTGATAATATAGGTCACCCAATTTGTAACGATGCTCAGTAATTTTAGAAGCTCATAATTTACCACTGGGATTGGGTGTATCAGCAAAATCCATTAACAAGGATAAGAAATGCCATGTATTTGCTGCATTTGCATTTTGACAAAGAAAATGTCTATAATCTAAATACTATACATGAAAGCAACAGATACACCAGAAAAAAACGGCAATTCATTTGTACTTTTAAGTTCTCATTCCTACACAGGAAATAAAGTAATGGTGGTACCAACAGTTTCTGAAACGTTTGAGGTCTTCCATTACCCATGGCCTGCAGATACTGACAGACTTGACTGAGAACAACAGCTTCTGGTCTTCCAGTCTACAGAAGATGAGCTGAGATGTATTTTTATTGATGGAGTGACTGTCATTCAGAAAAATACAGAGCCCACTTATCAATCTGCAAACATGTGACCTCTTTGAACTAGAAGATCAGAATCTTTTCTTTTTCACAATTAAGTTTGGTACCTACATGCCATATGAGGTGTAAGTATTATGAACATTGAAGAGTTTCTTTAACAAAATGTTCAGCCCTATTTCTTCTATCCTATAAGTTCCTATACATGTTCTAATGTGGTCTGGCTTACTGCAGCCTTTTCTAGTTGCACTGTCTCTGTAATATATCTAATCTTCTTTCCTTTGTCAAGCCTTGTCAAGCCAGAGAGGAATGCACTGCCTCTGCTGTGATAGGGAGAAGTTATGTATGCCCCCTGCAGCCTCTGTGTGTGTGCTTTGTTTAGTAGTCACAGACAGCTCTCTGCTCTCAATTTCAGCTTGTCTGCGGGGGAAGGAAGCTTCCCATGCTGAGAAACTGAGAATCCCTGACTGGAGGTCACTATGTAATAAAAACTTGTATTATACTGTAACGTGATATATATATATACACAAACATTACTTCCTGGTTAGCGGCCATGTTTTTTGTTTGTAAACCCTGCCTAAAACTGGTGATTAAAAGCCAGGATCATGGCAGGGAGCGGCGAAAATGGCAAAGAGGGATCCAGGAGATCACAGTGACTCGATTGGTATGTTTTTTATTGTACAAATCGGACAGTACAGATTCTCTTGAAGTGCCTCCCTGAAAAGGATTTTCTCTCCATGTATTTGTGAAGGTACAAACAGAATGGATCCGCAAGAGCAAACTATGATTAAGGGCAGACTCTGAGCCCAATACGCATGTGGAGTTCTACCAATAATACCAGCGTTTTGTCTATTCACCTGGCTTGCGGATTCATTTTGTTTGTACTTGTGGACTAGCTTGGCTTGATAAGATCCAGCACCGGTGAGTGAGCAGAATGGGGTTTCCAGAGTGTCTATGAATTTTCTTTTTGTACTGTTTGTGAATGTACCTTTAAACTGTACCCAAGACATATAAATATGGTAGTAATTAGATTGTTGTGAGCCCCTCTGAAAGACAGTTAAGTGACAATGACAAGACAGTATACTTTGTACAGTGCTGCGGAAGATGTCAGCACTATATAAATAATAATGACATGTATATGTATGGTGCAAAACATGGTAATAACCAGGCAGTTTTCCTTTTTTTTATTTTGCTTCATGAAAGAGTTAAAGTTTCAGTCATGCAAGTGACAACTGTCTTGTTGCGGGAATATAGTAAACCTCACTGATAAGCAAATTACAGCAATAAAACATTTCCTGGCAGAATACAACTTCTGAGGGCAGGAGAGAGATAGAAAAAGGTCAATAGTTCATGTATTTTCACTCTGGGACACTTAATAGACTGCCATTGAGTAAAGGCAATAAAACATTCAATCTGCTTTTTAAATATAAAACAAAACCATGGGATATCTAAAAAAAAAACAGCAGGAGGATAAATACAATTGTATTTCTCATCAGTTTATTTTCACCTCGGGTGTCCTTTCTAACTTAATGAACAGGTCATCTATTCAACAGATGCAATAAATTAATTGCTTCTTTATGTCAACCTCTAGCAGACAAGACATGACACATAAAATTATATTGCTTTTTTCTCCTGGCAGACTCAAAGCCATAGAGCTGCAGCCACTAGGTTTTACTCAGTAGGCAGTATCAGTGTTAGGGAGTCTTGCTTACTTCTGGCTTACTGAACAGGAAGAGGTTTGAACCATGTTTTGCTTGTTTCCTTTGTTGGAGGCAGAGCCCTTAACCAGTACACTACCCAGTCACAGCAGGGTATGCAGCTTTCATCAACCCATATCAGATCAGTCAGCTGGTTGGCTGTTCACTTGAGGCTTGCATCCGCACAAGAGGCTCACGGGTTGTAACACAGAACAACATTTTGTTTTGCTAAAAACATGAAACTAATTTATGCCATAAACAAAGCTTTCTGTTGTTCTGTTTTTGTAATGGACATGCAATCCCTTTCACAGGATCCCAAAAGTAATGTTAACTATTGATTTAATGAAGAAATGCTTCTAACACAAGAATCATCGCTTCTTATGTGCAGATGCCGTGTAAGTACAGCAACAGGCAAATAGGAAGATAGCACATAAAATGAGCAGAAAAGAACTCGGTGATAGCAAGTTTGGTACAGTATAGTTCTGAGAAAGAAGGCCATGAAGTTGTTTTGTCCTGTGGGAGCTCCAAATGTTGCTATCAGAAAACAGATTTAGTGGTGATCTTCTTTTTCTACAATTACATCCCAGTTGCAAGTGAGTGGCACACCAAAGCGTCATACACACCATAAACTAAACTTAGCAGGGAATTTAGCATTGGCACAGCAGCCCATATCATTTCTTTAAAGTAACAACCAAAGTTATTGTTCCCCTCCTAACCCCACCCACTGGGAATTGCTCTATCATTTTCTGTGCAGTTGACTCTCCTCCCCCTACATAGCAACAGTACTCATTGCTCGGCTGCAGCCTAACAATGCACAGAACTTGGGCCCTGCCATCCTACGGATTGAGTCCTGATCCTCATGGGTGACAGTAATGTACTTGTGTATGCACCTTTACTCAACCTTCTTTGTCAATACATGTTGATTCCCAAATCAGATTATACTGAGAAAACCCTTCATTATCTACCAGCACAGGTCCAATCCCCAGGTCTATGTAAAGTACCAAATTTCGATGCATCCCTGTAATCAACAAATCTCTATGAATTGTTTTAATCAGAGTAAAAAAACTGTAAGTTGCAGTACCACCTCTTCACCTGTATAACTCTTCTTGTTTTAAATAGTTAATCAAATTCAAACAGCATTACTAATCTGGTAGATCATATTATCATTTTTGTACATTATACTTGTGTAAAAGGAGGATCCAGAGTAACTACAATATGAATGATAAAATGCAAGAATTGACTATGGTCCTATCACAAAATGTTTGGCAGGAGTTTCTTTGCCTCACTAACAATAAGGTTGGTATTGGTAGATTAGGCTTCTGGTACATTAAACAAGTGGCTATATTTGTTAGGTTACTATGTACAGGGAGCACCCAGCAATTTTACCATTACCACTACAGACTACCTTGTCCATGTTGTGCAACCCACATTACTTGGGTCATGCTCGCATCGCAAGGGTAACCCACACTAGGTTCCTTGTGTAGCATACGTTACCCTAGCAATGCGAGCATTACCCAGGTAATGCGCAACATGCACTTCATAATTTGTGAAAGTAACCTCAACCCAGAAACTTTACCCAAGTTTACTGAATATGGCCCAATGCTGTTTCTACTTCTCAGGGGTGCTGATGAGTCTGACGCCAGCTATTACAGATCAGCACTGGCATTGCATTGCCAAAAGGCTATTCTTCTTTGAAGCCATTAGCTTCTTCTTCCCATTCTTCATAATTTATTTATTTCAATAAACAATTTGTTGAAGTGAACCCGAGGGGAAAATAAACTGATAAACTGAGATTAATAATTATATTTATCCTTCTACTCCTAAAAATGACTTTTTTTTAAGTATCTCAGGGTTTTCTTTTATATTTAAACATTTACAAAGTAAATTGAATGTTTTAAGGTCTCTAATCAGTGTCAGCCTATTATGTGTCCCAGAGGTAGAAAAAGCTCAATAGTTCATGCATTCTATCTCTTCCTGCCCTCAGAAATTGTATTCTGCCCGGAAAACTTTTATGGCTGTAATTTGTTTATTAGTGATGTTTACTATATTCCCGACAAGCTACTGACAAAGCAGAAGCTGTCACTTCCGTGCCTAGAAATTAACTCCTTCAGGCAGCAAAATAAAACAAGTAAAACAGCCTGGTTATGTTTGTATTGTACATACACATGTTTATCTCATCACCAATACCAACCTTATTGTTAGTGAGGCAAAGAAACTCCTGCCAAACATTTTGTGATAGGACCATAGTCAATTCTTGCATTTTATCATTCATATTGTAGTTTCTCTGGATCCTCCTTTTACACAAGTATAATGTACAACTCGGGTACGCTTTAAATAGATAGGATGACAAATGAATCTAACAGTTGAATTCTTATGCATTTTTATAATTGGACCACTAAATCTCACTCATAACATCAGTGGTAGTTTCTGGATAAATGGAGACACCCAGTTTTAGCGGTCTCTGAGGACTGAATGTGAGGAATATCTTATTAATGACAATCCCGTACTACTAATGAAGAATAAACAAGTCATTGCCTATTGCAATATGTGTGACTGAAAAGACTTTCCTTCAATTTTCTTCTTTATTATTGGTGTTCAAGGCGAGAGAACATCTACAGAGTTCATCTTTCCATCTTCTTGTATGTAGCTTTATTGGCAATTTAATGGAAAAAGCAACGGATGAAGGTAGTGAAGTAGGTAGAGAGGAGAAAGAATTATGTAATTATCCCCCATCACCAGCACCAGTAATCACATGCTGAAGTACACTTTCTTTTTACTGTCTACTCAGAGGTGCTAGATGGGCTTCAACCATTAAAGAATGATCTATTCAGCTTACAATATCTCGTCACTTTATGGCTACACTTGTGCTTACATATTAGGAACTTATAATGAGTAACGATTCAGTTTGTCAGGTTTCGATACTAAAGGACAATGATCTCCCTGAGGGCTCTTTCACATAAGAGCTTGCGTTGGAGAACGCTCAAAGCATGCGTTTTGTTGTATCCCTTTTAATGCGTTTTGATATGCGTTGCACTGCAGTGAGTGTGCGTTTTTAATCCGTTTTCAATCCGGTACTGCACATAGAAAAACGCAGGTAATTTTTTTTTCTTTTAGTTTTCAACTTTCTACATTGTTCCTCTGTTGCATTCTGGGACTGATTGCCTGCGTTAACGGATTGAAAACGCGCATAGTGTGCGTTTTACATTGACTAACATTGTAACGCATAAAGCTAGCGTTGGCTGAAAAACTGCGCCTGGGTGCAGTGTAACGCAACGCACAAAAAGGCTGCGTTATATGTGAAAGCTAAAATGAAAGTCTATGGACTTTCATTTCACCTTGGGTAACGCAAACTTTACCCTTTGCGTTGAAACGCAGAAAATCTGCCCTAATGTGAAAGAGCCCTGAAAAAATCATCTCCGTTGTTCCCTCTGCAACCAACACCTACACTTTTCATCTGCAACAAATGTAATGCAGGACTGATTTAAGTGGCCTGAAGCAAAGATTACCTGGGGGCCCTCTGCCCCCGCCCAGCAAAGTCAGCCAGCCTACTGCATACTCCCCTCCCCATCTGGTCTCCCCCTAATTGCTCCCAGGAGGCCCTGCACAATGTGTAGCTCCATTGGTATAACTCACCTGTCCCGGTACACTGCCCTGTTCATGCTTTGTCTTCAAACCCGCTGCCTGCCTCTTCTCCATGCGGCACAAGTTAAGCATAAATAACTTGTGCCGGGTCATAGAGAAGAGGCAGCCAGTGCGGATTAGGATGGAGCATGGACAAAGCAGTGCGCCGGAACTGGAGAGTTATTACAATGCAGTTACACATAGAAATGGCCCAAACTGTTCGCCAGTGGACAGTTCCCGGCAAATTTCCGCTGTTCATGTTCTCGGCAAACTGCGAACATTTGGTGTGTTCGACCCGCCACCTGTACATCATCATGGAACCAAACTTTTGTTTTGACCCCTTACCTCACAGTCAGCAGACACATGGCATCCAATCAGCTAGCACCCCCTCCTGGACCCCCCACTCCCTATTAAAAAGCAGTTGCGGTGGCCATATTGGATTCATTCTCTGCTGGCTGCTGACTGTTAGTGAGAGCAGAGTCAGACTTGCTGCAGATAGGTAGGGAAAGCATTACCTAGGCCTGTGTTCTTGTTCCTCACTGACTACTTGCTGAAAGCACCCCAAATTGCCCTTTTGAGGGTTAGTACATAGGTCTCCTGTTTTTTATTTTGTGTGTGACACTCCACAGCCCACTGATACCCAGAGCTGTGCACACTGCTGCTTTTGTGGCCAAATTAACTTGCAGGCACAGTAACACTCCAGTGCATTATTTGTAGCAATGTACTGTGATTTCTGCCCTTTAGGGATTAAAACCCAACTCTGCATCAACTCCGTAATTTTTGGTAAGACTTTTGGCATGGATCCCTCTCCGGCATGCCACAGTCCAGGTGTTAGAACCCTTGAAACAACTTTTCCATCACTTTTGTGGCCAGAAACAGTCCTTGTAGGTTTTAAAATTCGCCTGCCCATTGAAGTCTATTTTGGTTTGCCGGGTTCGCCTGTTCGCAAACATTTTGCGGAAGTTCGTGGTCGCTGTTCGTGAACCCAAAATTTGGTGTTTATGACATCTCTAGCCACACATCATGCAGGAGCCACAGAGACTCAGGAGCAGTCAGGGGGTAGACACCTTAGGGGGGTCCGGTGGCATGGGGGCCTGCTAGCGGAGGTTAGGGGCACTGGGACAAATCCCCCCTATTCCTTTATGACAGCACCAGCCCTGAGAGAATGATCATGTTCATTCTGTTTGTTTTGGAAGGTGCATTCTATTGGTGAAAGGAGGGGAGGGGGGCATAAATGAGCTGGTGCATGCATTGGTACAAAACAACAGCAAGTTGCTCCAGCATTTCCAATCACTAACTAGCTATCAGCAAAACCTTGGGGAATAATTATTACACACTTAGGGCTTGATTCACTAACCGGCGCTAAGCCGCTTAGTGTGCCTTATCTGAGGTTAGTGTACCTTATCTGAGTTAGTGTGCCTTATCTGAGTTAGCGTGCCTTATCTGAGTTAGGCCTAGTGCACACCAAAAACCGCTAGCAGATCCGCAAAATGCTAGCAGATTTTGAAACGCTTTTTCTTATTTTTCTGCAGCGTTTCAGCTAGCGTTTTGCGGTTTTGTGTAGCGGTTTTGGTATAGTAGATTTCATGTATTGTTACAGTAAAGCTGTTACTGAACAGCTACTGTAACAAAAAAGCCTGGCAAACCGCTCTGAAGTGCCGTTTTTCAGAGCGGTTTGCGGTTTTCCTATACTTAACATTGAGGCAGAAACGCATCCGCAATCCAAAATCTGCAGCAGCCCGGGAGTATGCGTTTCGGCAAAACGCCTCCCGCTCTGGTGTGCACCAGCCCATTGAAATACATTACCCTAGCGGATCCGCACCCGCTCCGGTGTGCACTAGGCCTTAGTGTGCCTTATCTGAACTTAGTGCTCCTTAAGTAGCTTTGTGCACACTTAAAGATGCACAAAGCTACATTGCGCACTGCACGATAACATCGCACCCGCTATACTGTACATGATGCGAGTGCGACCTTAAGGTCGCATAGGATGTGACCTAAACGGTGCATCAGTGCACAGTTATCGTCACATCCTATGCAACCTTACGGTCGCATCATATACAGTATAGCGGATGCGACGTTATCGAAGTAGCTTTGTGCATCTTTTAGTGTGCACAAAGCTAATTAAGGGGCACTAAGTTCAGATAAGGCACACTAACCTCAGATAAGGCACACTAACCTCAGATAAGGCACACTAACTCAGATAATGCACACTATCCTCACATAAGGCACACTAACCTCAGATAAGGCTAGCACTGGCTGTAGTTTGTGCCCACTAAGTGATAAGGCCCACTAACCGGCTTAGTGACGGTTAGTGAATCAAGGCCTTAGAAGATGAGCCTGAAATGATCTCAGATGATTATTTTGAGTAACCTATCTTGCTGCATTTTCAATTAAACAATTCATTTTAATTGTTCAGTGCAACATTATATTTCCCTGCTCCAGCCCAGGCTCAATTCTCTTCAACTCTTCCCTACAGCCGTACACCCTATTCTGCTTACATGCCTTCAACTCCCACGTCTTACTTCCTGTCATATGACATGTCATTGGGAGCCAGAGGCATGGTTGCAGAATAGCATTTACAGCTGCATGGAAGAGTAGAGTCAATCTAGCACTGGTGCATGTGAATGCGCTGCTGCACTACTCTGTAGAAGGGGAAAGAAGAGACTGCTGCCATGGCCTCTGGGCCCCTCCCTGGCAGTTGCAGTAGGGTCTCATGGCTATTGTTACATCCCTTAGCACAGAAGAAAACAATCTGCATACATAACAAGTGCAACTTATGACACAGTCATAGAAAAGGAACCTACCTAACTGATCTTTCAACTATAGCATAACTAGCAAGAAAATGTCAGCAATTATCATACACCGCTACTAAAATGTAGCAAATTTTCACAGGCACTTTTATATACAGACATGCAGCTCTTTCAGGCTCAAAATGTATGTTCGCTAATTAATTTGCTGAAAATTCATTTGATCAGGTTTCTTATTCCATTGGCTCAACAGAGTTAAAGTGGACCTGAACTCAGAACTTCCTCGCTGCTCTAAAAGATAAGCAACAGCTTAATAAACTTTTCTTTGTTACAGCTGGTACAAATCCTACAATAAATAATCTACTTCCTGCTTTCATGGAAGCAGGCATAGGGTTAACATCCCATGTTTACAAATTAGCTGCCCTGCTGGGGCAGCCAGCTGACAAAGCTGAGAGATTAAAGGACAACTGAAGTGGGAAATATATGGAGGCTGCCATATTTATTTCCTTCTATACAACACCGGTTGCCTGGCAGTTCTGCTGGTCTATTAGGATGCAGTAGTGTCTGAATAATGCCAGAAACAAGCATGGGGCTAATCTTTGAGATCTGACAATAATGTCAGAAACACCTAATCTGCTGCATGCTTGTTCAGGGTCTATGGCTGAAAGTATTAGAGGCAGAGGATCAGCAGCATAGCCAGACAACTGGTATTGCTTAAATGGAAGTAAATATGGCAGCCTCCATATCCCTCTTGCTTCAGTTGCCCTTTAAATTACAGTTGAGATTACTTAGTCACAGATAATGGGGAATTAGACAGGCTAATCTCTCTAAATACATACAGGGTGAATTTATCTATGTTTTTCTTCTATCTAGTACAAGAGTTAAGGTCCACTTTAACAGATCTCTGGTTGTAAGGGTGCAAGACATTGCCATCATCATCAACATCATCACACCAATAGTTTGTGAATGTTGGGTCAATTTATCACATCAGGAAAGTGTGCCCACTAACAATATTCTTAAGGCCCATACACACGTCGGATTTTAGCGAACGACCCGTCGTTTGAACGTTCCGTCGTTCGGACGTTTCCGCGTCAAATCCGACGTGTGTACAGACTATCGTTCGGGTGATAAGACTGGTTACCAACGATCCGCCGGGCAGATCGCTGGTAACCAGTCTTATCACCTGAACGATAGTCTGTACACACGTCGGATTTGACGCGGAAACGTCCGAACGACGGAACGTTCAAACGACGGGTCGTTCGCTAAAATCCGACGTGTGTATGGGCCTTTAAAATCAGTCTGAGGACCCTCTGATTTTGGGGCCATTGTCTTTACATTTGAGATTCAAATTATGCAAAAGAGCTTAAAAAGTGCTAAAGGTTAGTGTTTTGGATAAAAATCCTAAATGTGTCAAATGGAGCCTCGTGTTCCTTGTAAAAAGCAGATAGTTAGAAACTAGGTTACTTAAGCCTAATTAAGTATGTGCATTTTGAAATTCTCTGCCAAGGGCTGAGGCAAAAATACAGTGTTACTGCATTACAGTATTAAAGGTTCCTGCTGTGTACATGACATGGATAGATGTTTACCGAGCTGTGCTGAGTATATGAAAAAGTTTTATGTTGTGTATATTAGATTTCATCCTGTGACTCAATGGCCCTTATTCATTTCCATTTTTCTCCTAAGTATTCTCCTAGGTGATATTTTCATGCCTAATCGAATGCCTTTTTTATTATCAAAGTTTATTGAGACAAAAACAAAAGTATACACATATATGGCATAACAATACCAATACAGAGTAAAGGCACGTCCGTACACACGCCTGATCAAAGGCAACGACGGGTCCGTCGTCACCTCCTGCTGGGCGTGTTTTCAGCAGACAGTACAGCGTGTGTACAGTCTGTCGCTGGACTGATAAGGCTGTTTCTGAGCGATCCGCCGGGCAGAGATAATTTTTCATCTTCTCTATTAAATAACTATTCAACATTTACAATTGAAAAAGTACCAAAAAGTAGTTGAGGAAGTACTACAAATATTATTCTGAGTATTTTCTTTCTTGCTGATGGTTTAAAAGGTGTTTTATTCACAAGTGTAAAAATATCACCTAGGAGAAAACTCAGGAGAAAAAGTGAATTGCATATGGCCCCATGGGCTGTATGCAATTCACTTTTTCTCCTGGGATTTCTCCTTGGTAATATTTTCACACCTTCTGAATAAAATTCTTTTTAAATCACCAGCAAGTGAGAAAATACTCAAAATAGTTTTTGTAGTACTTTGCCATCTACTTTATGGTACTTTTTCAAATGAAAAGTGCTGAAAAGTTATTTTTTAAAGAATTTGAAAAATGATCTCCTAAGACTAGGTGATATTTTTAAATGTGTCAATAAAATGCCTACTAAGCAACCAGCAAGCAAGAAAATACTGTAAATAATTTTGATAGTACTTTTGCACTTACTTTTCAGTACTTTTTCAGTTGAAAAGTGTTGGAAAGTTATTTTAAATAGAAGATGAAAAAGTATCCCCTAGGAGAAAACGCAGGAGAAAAGTAGAATTGCACCTGAGTTTTCTCCTAGGTGATATTCTTAAAGAGAACCCGAGGTGGGTTTGAAGAATATTATCTGAATACAGAGGCTGGATCTGCCTATACAGCGCAGCCTCTGTTGCTATCCCAAACCCCACTAAGGTCCCCCTGCACTCTGCAATCCCTCATAAATCACAGCCGTGCTGTGAGGCTGTGTTTACTTCTGTAGTGTCAGTCTCAGCTGCTCCCCCGCCTCCTGCATAGCTCCGGTCCCTGCCCCTGTCCCTTCCCTCCAATCAGCAGGGAGGGAAGGGATGCAGGCGGGGACTGGAGTTCTGCAGGAGGCGGGGAGAGCAGCAGACTGACACTATAGAGATAAACACAGCCAGCTCTGACAAGCTGTTTGTCAGCAGCGTGGCTGTGATTTATGAGGGATTGCAGAGTGCAGGGGGACCTTAGGGGGGTTTGGGATAGCAACAGAGGCTGGGCTGTATAGGCAGATCCAGCCTCTGTATGCAGATAATATTCTTCAAACCCACCTCGGGTTCTCTTTAAACTTGTCAATAAAATGCCTTTTAAGCCACCAGAAAGCAAGGAAATACTCAAAATAATTTTGATAGTACCTTTTCACCTACTTTTTGGTACTTTTTTAGTTGTAAAGTGCTGAAAAGTTATTTTAATCGAAGATGAAAAATTATCTCCTAGGAGAAAAGTCAGGTGAACAAGTGAATTGCATATGGCCCCATGGGCCATATGCAATTCTCTTTTTCACCTGAGTTTTCTCCTAGGAGAGAATTTTTCATCTTCAATTTTAAATAACTTTCCGGCACCTTTTCAACGAAAAAAGTACCAAAAAGTATGTGAATAAGTACTATCAAAATTATTTTGAGCATGTTCTTGCTTGATGGTGGCTTAAAAGGTATTTTATTGAGAAGTTTAAAAATATAACCTAAGAGAAAACTATGGAGAAAAAGTGAATTGCATATGGGCCCATGTGTCTAAGTTAAAGTGTAAATCCTTCTGAAACTTAATTTTATTGGCCCATATGCAATTCACCTTTTCCCCTGAGTTTTCTCCTAGGAGATAATTTTTCATCTTCGATTTAAAATAACTTTTCAGCAATTTTCAACTAAAAAAGTACCAAAAAGTAGGTGAAAAAGTTCTATCAAAATTATTTTGAGTATTTTCTTGCTTTCTGGTGGCTTAAAAAGCATTTTATCAACAAGTTTAAAATTATCACCTAGGAGAAAATTCAGGTGAAAATATGAATTGCATATGGGCCATTGTCTTGAGTGGAGTGAACTCCTGTTAATTCCTGATTGGGTCT
This sequence comes from Hyperolius riggenbachi, assembly GCF_040937935.1. NCBI lineage: Eukaryota > Metazoa > Chordata > Amphibia > Anura > Hyperoliidae > Hyperolius > Hyperolius riggenbachi. Next base: position 418,586,179 of record NC_090649.1, on the reverse strand, counting down.
TTGAACCTGTCCACTCCCTTATTGAGTAGCTGATTTGTCAAGCTCTGTATTTTCTGTTTTGGTATCACTTATACAATGGTGGTTTTTACTCTAGGATTTATGGAGCGTACACCTTTGCCACGAAGCAATTGAGGTGTTTTAACACTTTGCCAAGATGGCACTAGTTTTGGGACTTCTGATCCTGGCTCAAAATTATAATTTTTTGGAAATTAGAAGGGTTGGTAAAGTTTGGTATTAGACATTAGAATATGTTAAAGCTTATAGTTAATGAAGAGTTGTTGGTTTGAGTATAGTGGCAATATCAAGGTTAGGGTTTATGTATTTTTATCTAGGTCAGTGGTAAGAATATTTCAAATGGTATAGTTTGGCTGTGGTCAAAGCTTGGGGTGATTGTTTTTGTTTCGTTGCTGTATGGGTTAGGTTTGGTACAAAGGTCATTGAAAAGGGATTGTAGTCAGTTGTTGTTAGTGTTGAGGTAGGGAGTTGGGGCTAGGGAACAAGAGTAAGGGAAGAACACTAAAAGGATATTGGTAATTCAAATCTTATTCTCATGTGTACCATTCATGGCATGATCGACACGAAAACCCAACTCTTTCATTGAGCAGCAAATCACTCATCTGCATTAAAGGTGGGAGAGAACTGCCTACATGGGCAGCGGAGATATCAGCAGTACTGATTAATGCCTAAGGCAGGGAGTGCAGAATCGCATGCATTTTACCACATATTAGAAGAAACAATCGTAATGCAAATCAATGGGCCTCTGAAGAATCTGAGTTTTTCGGGTTGGTCTGCGCTTAGTTTTCATGATTTTTTGGGTGATAAAACATTGAACAGCTGTCTGATGTTTTCAGCATATCATGTACATCTGTAATTCTATTGTATTTTGCCTCAAAATGAAAAAATGCATTAAAAATGAAAAATCACATGCAGAAAACATAAATGAAAGTCAAATCCCCGACCGCTGGAAAAATTAAAAGCCATTTGAGACGTTGCAGAGGCAAGAGTAAGGGACAAGGGACACAAACTGGAAAGCTATTTTTGTAATGTATTCCACTCTGTTGTATTCTCTATCTCCATATGACTACAGATCCAGATCTTTATAGCTGGGACTACTCATTCATCTTGTAATGTATTCCACTCTGTTATATTCACTATCTCCTTATGACTATAGATCCAGATCTTTATTGCTGGGATTGCTCATCTATCTTTATTAGGGCAACTAACATTTCAGCAAGGAAATTCCGGAACACATTTAAATCTAAGATCCATTTTGGGGTAATGGAACAATATAACTTTAAATCAAACGCTTCAAATTAACGTGGCAAAATGTATAAATCTATCACACTTACCTAATAGCAGGCAGCAAGAAGAACATATATGCAAAAAGGGTGCTGAGAAATTTGGGCGCAGGGTGAAGCTGAAAAACAGCTCACCATGCTATTGCAAATTTCCTGGCAGTATTAATTACTATTCCCCCTGCAGGTCGCCATGAACTCAGGGGTAAGATGCAATTCAGCTGCGAGCTATTGATGATGCCCAAATTACCTTCTGAGCACCGCTATGGCCTTAATTCATGTTACAGCCTATGGCAGTGCCCAGTGGTGCACAAAGGTCCACCAGCCTTTTTGCTCGATTCGCTCCTGAAGCACTTCTTAAAAATGCTTAATTAATCTTAATCAGTTTAGCAAGACAACCCTTCCTAGGAGTTGTTGACCAGCAAAGATCAAACTAAAAGCAAGGCCTACTTAAAGGTTTACTATTGCAAAATATTATAAGGGTAGCAGGAAAAAAGGTCGTCAGCTGAGGGTGGACGAAAAGGGCGCCGCCATAGACTCTAATGCAATTATCGATAATACGTCGAAAAAATATATTTATCAAGAAACTAGCTAATGCACAAGTAATAAGGTCACATTGAACTACAATAACAGATCTATACAGAGTAACAAAGTACCCAGCAGACCAGCATACTGACTGCTATGTCGGGCAGAGTCTGAAATGGGGGGCAGACTTTTATGCCGGCATCAGCCAATGGATGCAGGTATGCAAATTTCCACACAGCTGAATGGTAATCATTCAATCCTGAGCTGGCTTGATTACCATTTGCTAGCTGAAAGACTTTCATAACAAATGCATGTAGTACTATGCAACAACATGCATGTAGGAAATCCAGGGCTATCTGGCTGCAGCTCATCTGCAGCACACCATAGGAGGAATCCCGACAGCATCCTGAACTGCACTGAACTGCAGAGTGATTATAAATGACAATAAGACTCACTGCAAATGCACAACCGAATGCAAGCAGACAAGCCAGAACTGCTCAGTTGCATCTCCACTGCAAGCGACAGAACATGCTACAGGAGAGATCCTGACAATATGAAAGTAAAGGATGCAAATGGGGAGCAACACATGAAAAGAGAAGTCCAAGAGAGCTGTGCATGAAAGAGAGGGGCTGCAGTACAGGGATGAGACACATGGAAAAGGGGGCACTGTTGCACTTGGAAGAGGAGCCCCAAGTTACTTCGCCAAGGGGCAAAAAAAGGATAAATCCGGCCTTGCAGGATACTGCTGAGAAATAAGGTAGGGTGGAATTAATCATAGTCCTATATTTCCTATGCACAATATCCTCTTATCTACTTGAACTCTGTAATCTACTTAATTGTCCATGAGTAAGGCCCGGTTCGCATTAGCGTTCCAGGTCCGGCTTCCCCGGACCCGGAATGCTCCGTACACAGCGGATGGTGAATGGATACATTGTTAATCAATGTATCCATTCACACTCTTGCGCCGTCCGGATCCGGATCCAATCCAGGAACGCAGCTCCAAGACGATCCGGCTTTTTTTCCAACATGCGCTATTTTTCAGTCCGTCCCGGTGCAGCTGCGGACTCGGGCCGGATCCTGACCCTTCGCATGCGGCCATGCTGTGCAATGAGAAACGGATGTTTCTCATCACACTGGCAATAGGACCGGATGCTTCCAGCACCGGTCCTATGCCACTTGGGGGGCCCGGACTACACGCCGGTATCCCCCATGCTTGCAGTGCCTTTCCGGCACTGCAATGTATCTAGTTCCGGCTACTTTATTGTAGCCGGAACTGATACATGCATCCGGCACAACTTGTGGCCCCCGCAGAGACCCGTACGGTCCCCGGACCCCCGGACACTTGCGGACTCGAACCGCAAGTGTGAATGGGGCCTAAATTTATATTGGGGGATTCACCAAACAATGCATTATAAGTTGAAGAAGGCTACTTCATCTAGAACCAAATGCCATGCATTGCATTACATAATTGAGTAGCCTCCTTATACTTATATTGCTCCTAAAGGGAACCTGAAGTGGAAGGGATATGTAGGCTACCATATATATTTTCTTTTAAGCAATACCAGTTGTCTGGCAGTCCTGCTGATCTTTTTGGCTGCGGCAATGTCTGAATCACACACCAGAAACAAGCATGCAGCTAATCAGGGAAGACTTGTTCATGACCTATTGCTATAACTATTAGAGGCAGAGGATCAGCAGGGCCAGGCAATTTGCATTGTGTAAAATGAAATAAATATGTCAGCCTCCATATCGCTCTCACTTCAGAGTCCCTTTAAATCTCTTAGTCAAGAATATGTATGCAATCTTGGTTCTTCCTCTTACTACTTCAGTAAGTTTTGCCAGTTTTTGGAAGGTGACATTTTACTTAGTTTGATAGCCCTTATACAGTGACAGGTCAGGGGATTGCATTTCATGAGCTGTCAGAATGGTATAGGTCTTAATGTTGATACTGTGTCACTCCAGTGTCACTCAAGAAAATACATTTTAGGTACAGGCAATAAGCGAGGAGGTTATTTTGTTAGATACATTTCCCATAGTCACTGAATTATTTAAAGGAGAACTGTAGTGAGAGTATATGGAGGCTGCCATATTGATGTCCTTTTAAGTAATACCAGTTGCCTGGCAGCCCTGCTGAGCTATTTGCCTGCAGTAGTGTCTGAATCACACTGGAAACAAGCATGCAGCTAATCTTGTCAGATCTGTCAAAATGTCCGAAACACCTGATCTGCTGCATGCTTGTTTGGGGTCTAAGGCTAAAAGTATTAGAGGCAGAGGATCAGCAGTGCTGCCAGGCAACCGGTATTGCTTAAAAGGAAATAAATATGGCAGCCTCCATATACCTCCCACTACAGTTCTTCTTTAACTGCAAAGTCTCACTCTTGGGGCTTGATTCACTAAACCGTGATAACGCAAATATCACACCTTATCAAAGATCACACCTTATCAAAGATATCACACCTTATGAAAAGATATCACACCTTATGAAACGATATCACACCTTATCAAAGATATCACACCTTATCAAAGATATCACACCTTTTCACAGTTAACACTCCTTATCAGAGTAGCACAGCGAGCACTGCAAACTTATGCCTGCTAATTGGCAATGGCACTCGTCCTGACCTGAGCCCCTGCGGGTTCATAGCACTCGCTGTGCTACTCTGATAAGGCAGTGTGATATCTTTGATAAGGTGTGATATTTGAGTTATCACGGTTTAGTGACTCAAGCCCATGGTGTGAAGAGACAGACACAGGTGCAATGTTGAATTCAGTATCAGGAAGACTGAATCATTTGTGAACCTGACTGATAAAATATTTCACGTGTTGAGTCAATCAGTAGCTGGGACTGGTCCTGCTCTGAGATGATACAAGATTATACAAACTTTGTATAGCTTGAAAATTGACCAATCAGATTCCAAAAATGGGCAAAATTCAATTGGCCCATTTTCAAGCTGCATACATCTGTACAAAAAATGTGTATAATACAGCATGAACTCTCAATTATTTGCATCTCACTGAAAATTCCTATTAGGGATGGTCAGAAATGCAGATTTCCGCTCCTTGGAAATTCTGATTTCTGCCAATACTGATTACCGATTCTGCAGATTTCCAATTTCCGTTTTCTGATTTCTGAATAGTATTTTTTTAATCATTTTTTTTTTTTGCATTCTTCGAATGCCCACATACTTCTGAGTTGACAGCATTCTCTGATTGGTCTGCTTCCGAGTTCAGTGATTGGCCTAAAATTACTGAATTACGAGAATGCATTATTTCTGCAGAAATCCAAGTTCTCATCCGAAATGCAAATTTCCGTCCCGAAACTCGGAAATTTCATTTCTGCGAAATCCAAATGAGCATCCCTGATCCCTGTCAGTAGCAGAAGCCAAAACATCAGATTCATTGCTCTGAGTGTAATAGTTTTGTACTGGATCGAGTAATATAAAACTTAGCAGACGCAAGGTGAGAAGTTTTAAACGTTTGAACTAAAATTCTCCTAGCAACTCTACACCTAATGGAGTATTGTTGCTAAGGTTGGAATGAAGAATGATTTGGGCATGCTACCAGTTTTGGAAATTCTTAGCTGGTCATAATAAAAATATTAAATAAATGATTTGTAAAACACCCATATGTTTTTATGGGGTTTTTTTTCCACTTTTTTTTCTTTTTAATGTTGTTAAAAAAAAGTAGAAAAAAAGTAGTAAAAGTATAAATTTCCTTATAACTGAGTCTTCAGTCTGCACATATGTAAGATGCCTCATATACGTAATGCTTTTTACTGTTGCATTATTATACATTTTTTTGCTCAAGGGAATAGTATATCTAGAATGTTTATATAACATTTTGATATATTGTTACTTAATGCAAAATGACAGATATTCAACAAAGAAGACTTTTTTTTAGCTAATTAATGACTTAAAATGAGAAGATGATATAAGCTTGCAGTTCCATCCATTCAGACTATTTTAGGAAAACAATATGAGCTAAATGTTTTGCGAAATCTTATAGTTTAGCGACAATGGGGTATTGAAATGAACAGAATATCTGTATCCACAATACCAAAATCTGACATGCAGATAGTACCAGCTCTTTAGGAATGAAAGAACTTCTAAGTTTCCGTAATGTAAATGAGAAATTCACAAACTCTGTCTCTGGGATACTAGTACAATTTAAAGAGGAGCTTTAACCAAGTATTGAACTGAAATCCAGTCAGAAGCTGATACCAATTTCTCACAAGAAATCTTTAAGCCCAATCTGCACGATACGATTCTTTATACGATTCGATTACGATTCTATTTCCGATCCGATTAAATCCGACATGTCCGATCAGGATTCGATTGGATTCAATTCGATTTGCCATTGCGAACAATGGCAAATCGAATTGAATGTAATCGAATCCTGATCGGACATGTCGGATTTAATCGGATCGGAAATAGAATCGTAATCAAATCGTATAAAGAATCGTATCGTGCAGATTGGGCTTTACCTTTTCTCAAATAGATCATCAGGGACGTCTGTATGGGTGATATTGTGGTGAAACCCCTCCCACAGTGTGATGTCATGACCAAGGTCCTGAAAGCTTGCTGTTTGTGGACCTCGTTGCATTGTGGGAAATAACAGCTTTTTTCAACTGCCAAGGAAGCAAAATCTCAGTGCATAGAACTCTCAGTAACGAACATTTTGTACAGATCACCTGGCAGAACTAAAGATGTCGCCGTCTGTGATAAATCTCAAAATATAAATCAGGATGAAGAAATATTTTACAATGGGCAAACTCTGACAAACTAAATAACCTATAAATTAATATTATAAGCAATAAGCAATTTTATTCATTATATTATTTTCACTACAGTTCTTCTTTAAAAAAGCACTTCAACAATTGAACAGAGTAAAATATACAAGATTTGTACCTTATATCGTTTCATCTTTTTATTCGTCCTTCAGAAGTTATCAGATGGAAACATTTTTAGCACTCTCTCAGGCCAAATGTGTCACTCAACCATGTGAATAAGTCGGGAGATAAAAGAAAAAACAACGTATTTACATTAACAGCTGCAAGGACAAAGGAGATCATTAAATAGAAAAGGATGCTCTAAGGCACACACACACACACACACACACACACACACACACACACACACCACACACCACACACACACACACACACACACACATACACACACACACACACACACACACACACACACACACACACACACACACACACACACACACACACACACACACACACACACACACACACACACACTGTATACACACACACACACACACACACACAATTACTGTTGCCCTCAAGGATTGGGACTCGTCCCCCGAGGGACAGTTCAAGGGCCAAGTACAGGGGCATTGTTAGCATATGAGCAAGGGCACATTCTGTTGCTATGGAGGATAGAGTGGCTTCCAAACCGGTGGGGTAAGAAGGGAAACAACTTCGACTGCGTTCAGTTGAGGCAATCTGGCATTTTGGATCTCTTGGTAACGCCTTGGGGCTGCCATCAGGGCTGGTTCTAGCTACAATAGAGCACCGAGGCAAAAAAAAACCTATTTAACATGTAGCATGGATGATGTCACACACGGTGGCATTTGAAGGGCAAATGGAAGAGGAGGAAGCAGGAGATGCGTAGTGCGCGGTAGACAGGTAATATACAGGTATATAGGATAGATAATGTATAAATGCGCACATGGGGGTCACATTATACACAGTGCTGGGGGTTTTAACGCATTAGTTGCTCGTCCTGGTATCTCTCTGTTACCGCCACACACTCCATCAACCACGATGACCAAACATTCTGCAGCATTGATACATTGTTCATCAGGCATGCTCTTTGCGCACTGATTTTCATCCGATATGATAATTATTATTGAATCGATGGTCAATCGGCCGCCATGTTGAGTAGTGTATGGCCACCTTTACTCTACCACCCCACCCAACAGGCTCAATGTCTTTCCCTTTTTTTGTGTCAGTAAAAAAATTGCATATTATGAGGTTTTTTTTGCTCATTACTAAACTTGATCTCAGCTTGAAGCGAGGAAAATTATTTAAAATAAATACATGACGTAGCTGCAAATAAATATTACATACTTACCTCGCTGTCAGTTCCTCCCAGAAGCTCAACAATTTCTTCTTACAGTGATCCCTTCCAATTCTGACAATATTGTGTTAGAACTGAATTATACCAGTTGCTGTCAGTTATATATCAGCAGCTGTCAGTTACAACTGAATGTGCAAGGTAATGTCCATGTTTCCCTATGGGTCAAGTGGGTGATATCACAATTTAACAGTGTGCTGACCAGGAAGCTGTTAGGGGGGTAATGGCCATTTTCAAAATGGAGGATGGAGAATTCCATTGATCACAGTGGACAAACAGGATGCAGGAGAGGAGAAAGAGATTAAGTTGTAGACTACGCAGGAGGTAAGTATGACCTGTGTATGGTTATTTTGACTTTTCATTTTCAGTTCAGGTTCCCTTTAAAGCTAAGATAGCCAGTATTTTCAGGAGAAAATCAGTACTAACAGATTCTATTTTTTTTTATTGAAAATCTGCTTTAAAGGGAACCATAGATGAACATGAAAAATATTTTATACATACCTGGGACTTTCTCCAGCCCCATACGTTCTAATCGCTGTCCTCCGCTGCCCGCAGCTATGAGAACCGGGACCAGTTGGAGCCAGTCTAAGCGTAAGAAAAGTGCGCTGTTTGCATATCTCAGCAGCAGCCACTGGAGACATACGTAGAGGGCGCACTTCTCCTGCGTAGGCTGGCTCCAATGACGTCAGTGACGGGACCCCGTTCTCGTAGATGCAGACAGTGGAGGACGCAGGCAGCGGGATCAATCAGAGAGTATGGGGCTGGAGGAAGCCCAGGTATGTATAACATCTTTTTCATGTCCCCATCTCTGGTTCCCTTTAAGGCAAATAACACTGCGGTCACATGTTTACGTGCACACACGTGCATATTTCATGACACAATCTATTGGCGGTCCCTGTACAATTCCATCAGCACTGTACGGTTTTAGATATTTTATCAAGGGCAAAGAGGCAAAGCTGTTTTAGCGGACTGCTTAGCATCCTAAAAGAACATTTCTCTAAGTGATGGGTTTTCAGGGTGCTATAAAAGTCAAAATGAATTAGTGAACAGAATCTGCAGCCTGTAAAAGAATGGGACTGCAATTTACTATTAGGTCAAACCGAACCTACTGAGGTGGCCAATGCATCTCAAAGACTACAAGGAAACAGTAAACAATCTGCAGATCAAGGGCACATCTTGAATAGCGGAACAAATTGACATGAACTGACACTGAACTTAAGTCATTCTGTCATTGTATCCAGAAGAATTCTTCACGATCTGTAAGAAATGTGTACAGTGACTGCAGGGGAAGTAATGGATTTCGTAGTCCAGATTTATGCTGTAAACAGGGGTAAGCACATGGCTTTGCATGTGAGGTATTGCTTTGAGTCACAGGACAGATTAAAGGTAGATTTCTTAGGCAGACATTTTGCCAATTTACATGATGAATGTTTTGCTGAAGATTGAATTACGCTTAGAATGAATTACACTCTCAACTTGATTAACATCTCTGCATGACAATTAAATGGAATCAGCGTAAGATTCCTCACATGATAGCTGCGTTTTCTGATGCCCAAGCTAAATGCTTTCCCAGGGCAGAAGGCTGCTTCTGATCACTTCCTTTGAACCCTTTAGTAGCCAAACAAAGGAAAACTTTATTTGGCTGCAGGGCCAATTTTTTCCTGCTTTCCCAGCCTGGCAGGGTGTGCTGTGTGGGTGGCAGGGAGTTTTTTATAGTTATCAGACAGCTAGATCAACTTCTTTTTCCTCCACTGTTGTGGCAATATAATCCCGACATGTCTTTTAGATTCCAGTCACGTGATGTGACATGTGATTGGGGATCGGGATCCTGGAGGCCATGTCAACATTACAGCACCACCTAGTGGTGAAAGAGGCGTGATGGAAGATTCTCTTCCATCTCTTCCATCACCCCTCTTCCACCACTGGGTGGCACTGTAAGGCTGATATGGTCTCCTGGATCCCGATTACATGTCATACCATGTGATTGGATGTGATCGGGACCCAGAAGAACTGTCGGAAGTTCAGAGCCGAGGCTGGAGGAAGAGAAGAAACTGTCTGGAATAGGTAACTATAATTGCCCCCTTAACCCCACTCACTAGGCAGCCAAACAAGATTTGCCGGCAGAGGTTTAGCAAGCACAGCAGCTTTCAAATGAAACATTTCATTTGAAGCTGCTAATGGGTTAAAAATGTTAATTGTCTGGCATGCTGATTCACTGTTTTCAATGTTTTCTAAGATATACAGTAGTTACCTGGAAGGAGTAATATAAGTGGATCAGGTAACTTAGGAATGGCTAAATCCGAAAAATGCTATTATATTGATTTTTCTGTTGTTACAGGTTTTCTTTATAGTGTCATTAGAGTCAGAATTTAAACTCTGCTACAATCATTTGCAATGCAAGCATTACTATTAAGAAAAGGCTTCTGTTGTAAATAAAGTGCTTAATGGTTCTAGCATGTGTATGGTAGACCCAATATATTTCCCAAAGATCTGACATAACAGATTGTCTCCAACAAGCACAGTCCAAGCCCATGGTTCTACTTACTCTCCCTATTAAAGCCATTCTTAACAGGCGCAATGTCCTCTGTAGCGGCCAGCTGCCCCCCCCCCCCCCATGCAGAGTAAGCAGAGGGAATGCTGTTATATTTACTACCAGTCCACGCTGCTTATGGTCTCCCACCCAGGAGCCACATACTCTATAGGGCATTTCATAGGGTCTGGTTGTATGGACTGCATGCACTGTGGCAGTGTCATCAAGGGTGACCATGTCTACAACCCCATCTATGTACACAAATTTAACTACATGGTTACATTGACTATAAATCTAAATTATGTATGCACGTAAATGTTTGTGTGGCTTACTTTATATAGCCAAAGATGAACGCAGTCAGCAGGACTTTATATAGGACAAACAGCACAGAAAATGAAAGTCAGATTATCTGCTCACAAATCTACTGTACGTAACGTAACAGTGTGACGGATTCGGCAGTCCCTTATCATTTTGCACCAGCTGTAAGTGACTTTTTTCAGCTCACTCTGCATTAAAATGACAGGTGCCCATAGCAAATGCACACGCATCACTAGTTCAGGTATTACTAACAACAACATTTAACAAGATTGATAAACCACTTCCTGTATCTTCTAATATCTTTATGTTCTACAGCAAAGATACACAATGCCATGGATTATTGAGATACAATGAAATAAACCCCAGAAGAGCTATCACTAATGCATTTGGCTGAAGTGTTAGACAGAAAAAAAACCTGCAAACAGGAAATCAATTCCTGTTGAGGCGTGAGGTCTCAGATATACTGGAATAATAATGCGATATCTATAGAGTTTTTTACAGAGGTTTTTTTTACTCCTTCATATATTTACATATAAAGTTTTAAGTTTTTTTGTAAAAAAACATTAAAATTAATTTTGTTTTCATTTTATAACAAACCATATTCGATACGTTCCGCTGAAGATGGACGTTATAAACTGACCAAGTAAAAGAGCAATGAAGCACTGGGAATGAAATAATCATATTGTAGGCAGCCGCTTTATTACTGTTGAAGACATTAAAAAAAGTTGTTGATTTAGCAATATAGTTTCAGATTGTTCCCTTGTTGCCGATGCTCTGCGTTGGGTCAATACATTTTTCTCAGATGGAAACTTTGAGTTTTGATTAAATGTCACTGAGAAAAGATGAACATTCTGTTAAGCCTTAAATAATCTCTCTGGCCACTTAATCCATTCAAGGGTGAACTAAAGATATAGTATAGTTAGATATCAAGGAGGGACGGGAGAAGCATTCCCCGCACTGGATTGCCTTGCGATGCAATGCTAAAAATGCCGAAATCACTACTTTAACAGATGCTTTCTCCAGGTTGTTGTAGATAAAACAACCGCTGGCAGCATTTTTTTGGCATTATGTTTTTAATTGTGTTGTTATATAAATGTAGGTTCTGTAGGGTAAATGTTTATACATTGGTGATTTGCTTTATTCTCTCAATTGAAAGTGAACCTGAGATGGTTTATTGTGCCTAATTTATACTTACCTGGGGCTTCCTCAAGCCCCATGAAGACTGTGTGCTCCCTTGCCGTCCTATCTGGCTGCTCCATTGTCGCGGTATCCCTTGCGGTATCTTCTTCAGACGCCGTGTTCTGCGATGGGGAGTGCATGCAGCTAGATCATGCATGCGCAGAACAGCACGACTGGCTCCTACTGAAGAAGATACCGGAAGCTATCCCGGTACACCAGAGAGGCCAGGGAGGATGGTGAGGGAGTCCACCGTTCTCGTGGGGCTGGAGGAAGCCCCATGTAAGTATAAATAAGGCACGGTGTACCATCTCAGGTACGCTTTAAGGATAATGCCAGGTTCAAATGATCAGTAGTCCTGTATAGACAGCCAGTGGCAAAGCTTGCATGTCATATATAAGGCACTTATTAACGGGAACCTAAACTGAGAAGGATATGGATTTTCCTTTTAAAATAATACCAGTTGTCTGAGTGTCCCGCTGGTCCTGTGTCTCTAATACTTTTAGCCACAGCCCCTCAACAAGCATGCAGATCAGGTGCTTTGACTTAAGTCGGACTGGATTAGCTGCATTCTTGTTTCAGGTGTGTGATTCAACCACTACTGCAGCCAAAGAGATCAGCAGGATGACAGGCAACTGGTATTGTTTAAAAGGAAACATCCATATCGCTCTCAGTTAAGGTTTCCTTTAAGTAGCTGGTCAGGTGACTCGTCTCATGTCCTTTCCTGCAACACGGACCTTCATTGCTGTAGGCTGCAAGCTAAGCAGAGAGTTCAGTCTGTGCCCTACCCCTTGCATTCTGAACAGTAAGATGATGCGAGCCATGAAGCCCCCACAAAGCTTGCTAAAATTAAATCGTATTAAGCTGCTCACGTGATCAAATTTTTAAAGGAAGATTTTTAGCTATAATGCCTACACTTTGCACACTGTGATATTAGGTGACATAGTTATATCTTTATTTAGAGATACTTATGAAAATTGGAAACTATGTATTTGACTAAAATATGTCATGGTCTACACTACAGCCCCAAGAAACCTTTTACGAATCTTTTGTGATTTGTAGCAGATTTTGTTTTTCCTTTTAGGGCTAATTGGTCAAAGCCTTGTAATGTTTTTTTTCGCCTTCCTCTGGGATATTTAAAGCTGAGTACTTACCTTGTGACAAAGGAAGATAGATCACAGATCATAGATCGTCATCGCACGATGAGGAGCACTCCCTGATCCATCCTTATGCTGGGGGGTATGTGCGACGACACATGACAGACCCAGAAAGGACTTCAATTGATCACTGTACTCTGTGCAGGATTCATCGGGGAACCTAAAGATCTGATCCACCGGGGCGGTCATTATCGCCGTGCAAAGCTAAATGACGTTCACGTGATGGCGCACCTTTGGCCACGTCGTGAGATCATGGAAACGACTGCTCATCTCTCAAAAAATTGACAGTCGTTGGGAAAATTGTCTGAAAAATCATGAGGTGGGTACAGGCCTTAAGGGTGCAGGACAGTGTTGTACTATACTGGTTGAAGTTGAAGTACTTCTGGTTGAAGTTGATGGACAAATGTCTTTTTTTTTCAACCCAACCAACTATGTAACTATCGAGATAACATGTCTTTTTTTTTCAACCCAACCAACTATGTAACTATGGAGATAACATACAATCTCTATGCAGATAGTGCCCAGGAATAAAATCGAGGACTAAAGTGCTGCAAGACAAGAGTGCTAACCACTAAACCACCATGATGCCAATCAAGAAAACAACTGATTTGCTTTATAGTCTTAGAATATATTTTCATTTATTTGCAAAGTACTGTCAATGATTCTGCCAGGATACAATCATTTTTTTTTAAATCTGTCTGGTACAAATTGTCAACCTGATGGATCTTTCAAACAATTGATTTTACAGAGACATTGATCATATCTAACCTTCAGGGGAGGAATTAAAACTGAATTTCCTGTCAATACAATCATTTCAGATCAACTCATTCTTCGTGAGGCCAACATAACTGACCAAAGCTATTGAGCAGTCAAAGGTGGCCCGAGGCTCTTTCTATACGAGAACCCCATAATGCATTATATAGTGTTTCCTACAGCTTGTCAGTTATTGCAAATCATTTTCAGATAACTCTATTCCCTTGCTTCTAATTTTCCATGAAAGGCTGTGGAAACAGCCTTTTTCCTTTTGTTTCATGCTCTCTTTCCTATATCAGAAACAGGCTTGCAGTAGCTCTCTGCTGCATTATAAATGCTAAGGGTTTATTTTATTTATATATTTTTGTTTTGCAGGGATGAGGTGTAGATGGTTTTGCTTTTGGCCCTAGGCTATTGTATAGTTAGCCTTCTCCACAGGCTGTGACGTGACTCAGCAGACAACTTTGGGAATCTTATAAACCTGTGCAGCTGATATTTTGTAAACTATACAGCATTTAAAAATGTATAAAGTTTGAATATAACTGTTATCTGGTGTCCAGTGTAATGAAACTCCATATTTTTTTCTTTTAAATTAGCTGATCAAGCATCATGTATCTTCCTAAGTCATCAACTATTAGGTCTGATGCATTTATAGGCAGGGCCGATGATTCCATAGAGAAAAAGGAGGTAATTGCCGCAGGGCCCAAGAGCCAGTAGGGGCCCCTAAAGGAGTCCATCCTCTCCCTTCCAGCTATGGTGACCCCATATGTTCCTGCAGGGAATGAGGAAGAGAGGCGAGGTTGGGGGCTTGCCTTTTTATCGTTTTTGGTTGCCATACCAAATTGAGAAACCCAGATAGGTGAAATACGGGTGCCGCTAATTTTAGCTAGACAACCTAGGCTGTGACATCACTAGGAGGGCGGGGCTTCATACCAATAAACAGCAATACATATATATTGGAAGTTTTTCTGATGCTGAAACATAAAAGTGGATGTTTGGAATAATTACCATTACTGTAATGTACATGTCACTACAGTGCCACTACAATGCCTACAAAAGGGTACTAAAATCTCCACTGCATGTGTATTACATTGTTAATCATGGCCACATAGGACATTTTGAGCTTACTTATAAGTATAAGACTACTTTAAAGAGAATCTGTATTGTTAAAATCGCTCAAAAGTAAACATACCAGTGCGTTAGGGGACATCTCCTATTACCCTCTGTCACAATTTCGCCGCTCCTCGCCGCATTAAAAGTGGTTAAAAACAGTTTTAAAAAGTTTGTTTGTAAACAAACAAAATGGCCACCAAAACAGGAAGTAGGTTGATGTAGAGTATGTCCACACATAGAAAAATACATCCATACATAAGCAGGCTGTATACAGCATTCCTTTTGAATCTCAAGAGATCATTTGTGTGTTTCTTTCCCCCATGCACTGAAGTTTCAGGCTGCTCTTTTCTTCCTGCAAACAGCTTTGCCCTTGTTTGTAATTCCTCAGTATGTGAAAGCCCAGCCAGCTCAGAGGAGGATTTATCCAGCTTGTAAAAGATAATAGAGCAGAGAGAACCTGCCATAATCTAAATAACACACAGGCGGTGTGCAGAGAGGGGCCTGGAGGGGGGAGATGCATCACAGAACCACAACACTGAAGAACTTGGCAGCCTTCCAGACACAGGCTGACAAGTCTGACAAGAGAGAGATAAGTTGATTTATTACAGAGACTGTGATAGTAGAGCGTGCTGCAGTAAGCCAGAACACATTAGAATAGCTTTTGGAACTTGTAGGATGATACAAAACATAATGCAATTTTTGTTACGGAGTCTCTTTAAGTATTTAAATATACGCTAATATTTATTTTGTATTTCTATTTGCAGTTCAGAAAATAATATTACAGATACATTAGCCATCTTATAATGTTTGTATTTTTATCCGAATGGGAAGTTTTTATTACTCAGACACACAGAATGATGAAAGTCAGCATCCCACAGGCTGTACTTGTTCAGAATAATAAGTGAAGATGGCACACCAGATGCTCGGTAAAGTACCTGTTATGTCACAGGGATTCCCCTGCATTGCAGAGCCAACATGAGTTATTTTCAGCCATTAGCAGACTTGCTTTATCTTCAGACATCTGTAGGATATTTCAGGTAACAGGATCTCAGCCTCCAACAAATTTATAAAGCAGCTTTTCAAGGACAGTTCTAAACTCAAAATATGCTTTCAAGAAATCTATAGTAGTAGTAGTAATAATAATAATAATTGTTATTATTATAAATACAACACAATACAGGAAATCTTGGACCGTATTTCCCACTGCATAAGATGCACTTTTTTTCAATTGTTCCATAAAGGGGACACACACTGGGGACAGAAGGTAGCATACTGGGGACAAAATAGGACACTGAGGACAGAAGGGGACACACTGTAGACAGAAGGGGAGACACTGGGGACAGAAAGGATACATGGGGACTGAAGGTGACACAGGAGGACAAATCAGTGACACAGGAGAACACAAGGGACGCAGGGCACCAATTGGGGGAGAACATCTACAAGATGCTCCTGGAATATGGAAGCACCAGGTTTAGTATATTTTTTCCCCTGGTTTATGCCCTCTAAACCTAGGTGCGTCTTTTATGGGGAGCATTGATTAAGTCACACTTAAGATCACAGATTTATGAGTACCATGCTCACCCATGGATGACGAGAAGTAGGTTTGGTCATGGGGAGCTTAAAGTAGGATTATAAAATTAAAATTGAGGTAACTACTCCTAGGTACATTAAAAAAATGAAAGCATTCCCTGGGTGTAAAAATGTTTATATTCAATGCAGAGACAGCTTTGTGTTTTGTACCGTATCAATAATTACAAGCCCTTATTTGCTATACTAACAGTAAAATACCTTTATGACATACACATTAAAAGAGTCCCTAAGATAACTAATAATGTTTTTTTTTTTAAATGCTGTCACTTTTTTTTTTTTTACAAGTGTTTTATTTTGTTGACTATGGGGGAGAGGGGTTAAAAGGGGTTAATAACTAATTTATTTATTTTCTGTTGTATTTTTATTTTATTTGTACTTTTTGGCTAGAAGATGGTGCTACACACTATCCTGAAAACACTCTATTTTTTTTACTATACTTTTTACCAGTTTTATTATGAATAAACATGGTTCATGATTGAAGTCATGTTCATTCATAGACAGGCACTTTAATTGGCTCAGGGAACACATGTTCCTATTCACCAATCTCCCAAGTGTAAGTACCGCTATAAATGTGCAGCTGGAGCAAGCACATGCACGCATCCACCACTGATACAGTACATCCTGCTTGAATTAGCAGCGCTCAAACTGGATGCATAAAAACATCCAGTTTGAGTTAATAGTTCAAAGTGGGCAGAGATATTAGAGTTGCTGTACATTATACACACTGTACAAGTGTCTGATTAATGCTTGCTAACATGCTGCAGCTCCTGCTTTGGTCGGACCACTTCCATCATGTCACATCGCACCGTGGGTACTGTGGTCTGTCTCATAGAGACTAATGGCCACTGCGAAGAGCTGTGGCGGGGGTGTGGTGATGGAGAGCACCACAATGCAATATGTGTGAAAGGACCCACAAGGATTCACTCTAACCAAAAGTCATCTAACAATAAAGATCTGGCTAGGGTTTCACCACTGTTGTGCTCCTTCCAAAGCTACAATAAAAAGTTTTGCTGGGGCTAAACTTTACTTTTGGAGATCTTTACATTTCAAACAGCAGACAGAATTGTTCAGAGCTCTCTTCTCTCTAATGTAAAAAAGAGGCAACTTAAGCCTTCAAACCAAAGAGCTGCCGTTGTGAACAGGTAGGAGAGTAATTGCCACCATTAACACTTGCCTCTGGCTGATAAAAGCGGGATGCTTTAAATGGAATTAGTTTATGATCTTTGCCCAGGTTTTTCAAAACCAGAGTAGCAAATTACATGATAAGTTCTATAATGTTTTCAGAACCTACAAAAGGTCTTTTTAAATATAAAAAAAATGATTGTGAAAAAATATTTTACTTTTGTTTCAGTTGCTCTGTTTCTTATATCGTCCTTACCTTTTCTTTGTTATTATCCTGCCAACTTGACTTAGAGTGCACATTAAAAGCTTTGCCACAGGCTCCAGTGGCCCTGATTCTGAGACCTGAGATGAGATTCAGAAAGTCTTTTTCATAGAAAGAAGAACTTTGTCGCAACTCAGTAAACACCAAAAAAGCAGAAAAGAAAACTTTTTATCTTAGTTATTAGTAGTGTTGCTCAAGAGTATTCGCCAAAGTCATTTTCTTATCAAAAATGTTATTTTTCATTTTGAAAACATATGCATTTTTGTGATATGGTCACTGAAAACAAATATAAGAAAGAAGGCACGATAATGGGAATTTTTGCAAAAAAAAACTGTAATTTTCGTTTGTGAGTTAACAGTGAATTTTACCTTTCAAATAGGAAAAACAGCAAACATATTACAAAAATATATAAAACAGAAAGATTTTTGCTCAAAAGTCGAGTTTTCACTATTTTTGGTAAAAATCGGTGCAAAAAGAATATCAACATTTTACCTTATCACTGCTTATTAGAGCAAATCATTTTAACCCACAACAACCAGCATCAATAATTTATCTTTTGGCTTAGTCATCATGACTTAACTTGGTGCTAGGCAAATTTTATAAATGCGTTTTTTTTTCTACGAAATGCCAAGACTGCAAAAGGCAAGAATTTTGCAGCCTAAATACCATGCCTTGCACTGATGAAGGTGAATTCAGCCTGAAACAGCTACTTTATGGAAGTTGGATTAGTATGACTGTAGGATAAAAATCTATCCTTCGGTTCTTCTCGAGCAGTGGTGCTCAGCAGAGCTCGAATATTCGAGTAGCTCGAATATTCGAGCTCTTTTCCAGCTATTCGAGCTCGGTATTCGAGCTCCGAATAGCTGTAGCTATTCGAATGGGCTATTCGCGTACACTCGAATAGCCCATTCACTATTCGAGCTATTCGAGCAAACGGCGCTATTCGAGCTCGGTACCGAGCTCGAATAGCGTCATAGCCCAGATTGATGTCCTTAGAGCCAATCAGAGGGCTCCCAGGCCCTCTGACGGCAGCCAATCACAGAGGGGGACCCTGGCCAGCCCCTACCCTATAAATAGCGGCCGCCATGTTCCGTTTCTCCGTGCTTGCCTGAGACTTGTACAGAGAGAGAGTTGCTCCTTTGTGCTTTGGCTTAGCAAGAGCTCTATTGTGGTCATTTACCTAGCGTTTTTGCTCACATACACCTCCTATACACACCTATATTGTTGTTAGTTAGTTAAACATTGTATTTTAGTTAGTAGCATTTGTGTTACATAGAGACAGGCCAGCTGCTGCAGGCTTACAGCTTTAGGCCTCAGGGCCTTGCCTGTGTGGGCAGCTGTCCTCCTGTCCTCTGTTTATTTCTCTCTATTCTATATATTTCTGCTGTCCTTTACTACTGATTGTATTAGTATTGCAGTTATTTACTGTAACTGTACTAGGACACTCACTGTCACTGTTCATAGGCTACTAGCTGCTCCTGCGTGTGTGCACTCACTTTCTGTGTACACACTACACACACTCTATTTCCTTCTGATAACTGATTGATTATTGTAATTAGTTAGTTGTTTGTACTTACTGTTACTACTTACTCTTACTGTACTAGGAGTCTAGGACACTCAGTCACTGTTCATAGGCTACTAGCTCCTGCGTGTGTGCACTCACTGTCTGTGTACACACACTACACACACTCTATTTCCTTCTGATAACTGATTGCTTATTGTAATTAGTTAGTTGTACTTACTGTTACTACTTACTCTTACTGTACTAGGAGTCTAGGACACTCAGTCACTGTTCATAGTCTACTAGCTCCTGCGTGTGTGCACTCACTGTCTGTGTACACACACTACACACACTCTATTTCCTTCTGATAACTGATTGATTATTGTAATTAGTTAGTTGTTTGTACTTACTGTTACTACTTACTCTTACTGTACTAGGAGTCTAGGACACTCAGTCACTGTTCATAGGCTACTAGCTCCTGCGTGTGTGCACTCACTTTCTGTGTACACACTACACACACTCTATTTCCTTCTGATAACTGATTGATTATTGTAATTGATTATTGTAATTAGTTAGTTGTACTTACTGTTACTACTTACTGTACTAGGAGTCTAGGACACTCAGTCACTGTTCATAGGCTACTAGCTCCTGCGTGTGTGCACTCACTGTCTGTGTACACACACTACACACACTCTATTTCCTTCTGATAACTGATTCATTATTGTAATTAGTTAGTTGTACTTACTGACTGTTACTACTTACTTACTTACTGTACTAGGGACACTCACTCAGTCACTGTTCATAGGCTAGCTCCTGCGCGTGTTTGCGCGTGCGTGCGTGCACTCACTGTCTGTAGTGTACACACACTAAATTTACTTGTGATTACTACTGATTATTGTAACTGCTAGTTGTACTTCCTGACTGTTACTACTTACTTACTGTACTAGGGACACTCACTCAGTCACCTCACCCACCAACCCACTCCATTAAAGTACCCCACTTTTCACCCGCCCTTTTAAAAAACTTTTGTCTATACGCCCAAAACATCGAAGATGTCTGGAAGTGGCAGCCAGCGCGGTTTGGGCAAGGGGAAGGGCAGCAAGGGAATCAGGAGGAGAGGGAGCAGCATTGTGGCAGGCCGCGGCCGCGCCACCATGCACAGTTCCGCAGCAGCAGCAGCAGCGTCAGTGGCTAACATTCCTCCCATAGCCACTGGCCGTGGACGCCTTGGGCGCCGCCCAGCAGGAGCATCTGCAACTCACGCTGCAGAGACACAGCAGCAGCAGCATGTAGCACCTGCTCCGATTTTCCTCCAGCCGGGTCGGAAACGTCCCATTGAGGAAAAGCATGCAGACACTGTGGTGCAACTCATGACGGAGGATGAGCAGCCCGCCATCAGCTCTGCATCCGAGGCCTCCACCCTCACCACCACCACCACCCCTGTTCGCAGCAGCCGCCCAGCAGGGTCTGGGGAGGAGGCCAGTTCACCGTCACAAGTTGGCGACCTGTCACTCAGCAGTATTTTTACCCCAGGCACCATCAGGGTATTGTCTGCTGTTGTTGGCGATTTTGAGGAGGAGATGCTGATGGGCACTTTGGGGGATGAGGGATTGGACAGCAAGACTGTGGCGACAGTCAAGCAGCCCATCCATGCATCAGGAGAGGAGTTTGGGGGGTCATCATCCCAGCAGGACATGTTTCAGGAGGGGGAGGATGATGATGACCCGGTGACAGACAGAGACTGGGTGCCACCACCTCCAGGGGATGTCGTCCTCAGCAGCTCTGAGGAGGAGGAGGAGGATGCTCTTGTAGGCCTTGCAAGGAGGCGCATCATTGCAAGCATTGGCAGCAGTAGGCAGGTCCCACAGCCTGCTGGTGTCTCAGGCTCAGCAGCAGCAGCAGCAGCATCTGCCAGTACCACCACCAGCCGCACCCAAGCCCCCCAAGCCCCCCCCCCAACCACCACAGGGAGACAGGCAGCAGCGCTTCCATGCCGTAGGGGGATGTTTCTGTCACCAATCTGGCGATATTTCACCATGCCCACTGTGTACAGCAAGTACGCCACTTGCAACCACTGTCAGCGGAAGTTGAGCAGAGGTGCAGACCCCTTAAAGTTCAGCACCAGCTCGCTCATCAACCACCTTGCTGCGAAACATTTCCACCAGCATGAGGAGTTCCAGAGACTGAAGGCATCTGGTGCTGGCAGTGGCACCACACCCATCACTGCACAGCCTTCAGCAGCAGCAGCAACAGCAGCCACCCGCCCTCCTGCTCCTCCAGCAGCACCAGCAGGAGTGCGGAAACGCACTGCTCCTCCCCCCTCTGCAACTCCTGCCGCCGACACTGAGGCCTGTTCTGGCAGCCAGTCCTCAGTGGCCTCCTCCGCTGTGTCTGCTGATTCCCGTGCCAGCAAAAGGCCACGCCAGAGCCTTTTGAGCGAGTCCTTCCAGGGGGTGGTTAGGGCTCTGCCTCCCAGCAGCCGTCGCGTGCGGCAGCTGAACGGCTTGCTGGCACGGGCCATGTGCTCCCAACTCCTGCCGTACACGCTCGTGCAGGAGGGGAGCGACATTCGTGCGCTGCTTGCTTGCGCAGCCCCAGACTGGCAGCTCCCCAGCAGACACTTTTTCTCCCGCAAGGCCATTCCTGCACTGCACCGCTTTGTGATGGCCAATGTGGAGCGAGGGCTGGAGCACTCGGTTGGTGAAAGGGTCCACGTCACCATGGACTCCTGGAGCAGCCGCTTCGGGACAGGCCGCTACCTGTCCTTCACTGTCCACTGGGTCAGCTTGGTGGAAGGGGGTGAGGATGGGAGAGCAGCAGCGGGCACAGCAGCAGCAGCAACACAGTGGGTGGTGCCACCCCGCAGGGTCAGGGGAACTGCAGCAGGTTCCTCCGATCCTCTGCCATCCTCCGGCACACCTGGCCAAACCCCCCGCCTCAGCAGCAGCGTGAAGGCCCGCCACTGCCAAGCGCTGCTGCACTTGGTCAGCCTTGGGAAGACCAAGCTGACGGCAACCCATGTGTTGGCCAAACTCCAGGAGCAGGAGAGGATTTGGCTGACCCCCAGAGGCCTCAGAGTCGGAGAGGTGGTGGCCGACAATGGGGCCAATCTGGTTGCCGCAATAGACAGGGGAAACCTGACCCACATCCCCTGTCTTGCCCACGTGCTGAACCTGGTGGTGCAGAAGTTCTTGCACACCTACCAGGGGATGGGCGAACTGCTGGAAACGGCAAGGAACGTTGTGCGTCACTTCCGGCGCTCGGCTGCAGCCTGTGCGAGCCTGGAAGACATGCAAAAGGAGCTGGATCTGCCACGCCATCGGCTGATCCTTGACGTTCCGACTCGCTGGAACTCCACCCTGGCGATGTTGGAGCGTCTGGTTGAACAGAAGCACGCTGTCAACCAGTACCTTGCCCTGGCCACTGTTTCCGCCGCTCAGAGAAGGGACAAGACCAGCAACATCCCGTCCATCGTCCCCGATGATGACTGGAGGCACATGCAGCAGGTGTGCTTAGTGCTGGCTCCCTTTCTGCAGGCCACTAACATGGTGAGCAGGGACCATGCTATGGTCTGCGAGTGGGTGCCCCTGGTTTGTCTGCTGAACAGGGCCCTCGATGCTTTGCTGGAACAGGGAGCGGCAGCCTTGGACCAGCAGGAGCGGCAAGCAGCTGCACAGTCCACCTCTGAGGGGGAGGAGGAGGAGGACTTGGTGGAGGTCCCTGACCTTGCTGGTGATGAGGGGGAGCAGCACAGTGCAGCTGAGTTGGTGCGGGGGTGGAGAGAGGATGAGGCTGACGAGGCAGAGGAGGAGGATGAGGACAGCAGCACTGCCGTCGATGTGCCAGCAGACGTGGCCCGCCTCTTCCCAATGGCAGCGCACATGCTGACGTGCCTGCGCAGAGACCCCAGGGTGATCCAGATGAAGCAGAGGGAGGACATCTGGATCAGCATGATGTTGGACCCACGCCTCAAGGGGAAGTTGAGCCAGTTCCTGCCGCCTGCAGGAGGAGACCCAGCGCAACAAATAAGGAGCTTGCAGCAGGCCCTTGTTGAGCGCTTGGAGGAAGCCTTCCCCCAGCCTTCCACCCCCACTGTCCAGCAGCCAGCACAGAGGCAGCAGCAGGTGCCTGCATCCAGCAGCAAGCGCCCCACAGACCTGCTGTCTCTCAGCCATGAGCTCTACAGGACTGTAGAGGCTCCGGCAGCAGTGACTAGAGAGGAGGTGCATGCAGCAGCATCCTCCACCGGTCACAGCCAGCGCCTGACCCGCATGGTGGCTGACTACATGGGGTCCTACAGCGGGCTTGACAGCGATGCCCCTGTTGATCCCATGGAGTATTGGGTCAAGCGCCTGGAGATCTGGAGCGAGCTGGCGCAGTACGCCCTGGAAGTGCTGTCCTGCCCCCCTTCCAGCGTGCTGTCCGAGCGCTGCTTCAGTGCAGCTGGTGGTGTGGTCACCGAGAAACGCTCACGTCTGTCTCACAAGTCTGTGGACAGACTGACGTTTCTCAAGATGAACCAGGCGTGGGTGGAAGGCGAGTTCCTGGCCCCTGTTGTCGGCGAGAGGGGGACATGAACTGGCTAAGAACCATCGTTAATGTGCCTTACCACCCTTTACCACCTCCTGGCTCCTGCTCACTAAGCCAGCCTGGTTCACTTTGACTATTACGTCGCCTGCAGCCACACATTTTACACCTACAGTGGGCTGCTGTGTACTGCCCTTCTGCTGTCTGTCTGTGTTTCCCACTGCCAGGGTACACAGATTTACCTTCTGCTGCCACTCTGCCACCAGCTATTACGTCAAAAAATAGCTATATCTGTGTAATTTGTTGTAAAAACAAAACAAAACAAAAAAAAAAAATAAAAAGGTTTAATTTTTCTGAGGTGCCCGGGTTGAAAACTGTGTTGTCCCAGTTGTGTATTGGACACAATGTGGGCTGCACGACCGCTGTCTGGGACCTCCTGTTGTGTTCATTTACGGCCTGGTATCACCGCTAGGTACCAGGGCTATTATGTCACGCTGCCTACCTGCTGCCACACTCACACTACTCCTCCATTCCTCCTGCTGATGCTGCTGTCTGTCTGTGTTTCCCACTGCCAGGGTACACAGAATTAGCTTCTGCTGCCACTCTGCCACCAGCTATTACGTCAAACAATAGCTGCTCACATTACTCCTCCATTCCTCCTGCTGCTGCTGCTGTCTGTCTGTGTTTCCCACTGCCAGGGTACACAGATTTACCTTCTGCTGCCACTCTGCCACCAGCTATTACGTCAAAAAATAGCTATATCTGTGTAATTGGTTGTAAAAACAAAACAAAAAAAACCAAAAAAAAAAAGGTTTAATTTTTCTGAGGTGCCCGGGTTGAAAACTGTGTTGTCCCAGTTGTGTATTGGACACGATGTGGGCTGCACGACCGCTGTCTGGGACCTCCTGTTGTGTTCATTTACGGCCTGGTATCACCGCTAGGTACCAGGGCTATTATGTCACACTGCCTGCCTGCTGCCACACTCACACTACTCCTCCATTCCTCCTGCTGCTGCTGTCTGTCTGTGTTTCCCACTGCCAGGGTACACAGAATTACCTTCTGCTGCCAGTCTGCCACCAGCTATTACGTCAAACAATAGCTGCACACATAATTACTCCTCCATTCCTCCTGCTGCTGCTGCTGCTGTCTGTCTGTCTGTGTTTCCCACTGCCAGGGTACACAGATTTACCTTCTGCTGCCACTCTGCCACCAGCTATTACGTCAAAAAATAGCTATATCTGTGTAATTTGTTGTAAAAACAAAACAAAAAAAAACAAAACAAAAAAAAAGGTTTAATTTTTCTGAGGTGCCCGGGTTGAAAACTGTGTTGTCCCAGTTGTGTATTGGACACAATGTGGGCTGCACGACCGCTGTCTGGGACCTCCTGTTGTGTTCATTTACGGCCTGGTATCACCGCTAGGTACCAGGGCTATTATGTCACGCTGCCTACCTGCTGCCACACTCACACTACTCCTCCATTCCTCCTGCTGATGCTGCTGTCTGTCTGTGTTTCCCACTGCCAGGGTACACAGAATTAGCTTCTGCTGCCACTCTGCCACCAGTTATTACGTCAAACAATAGCTGCTCACATTACTCCTCCATTCCTCCTGCTGCTGCTGCTGTCTGTCTGTGTTTCCCACTGCCAGGGTACACAGATTTACCTTCTGCTGCTACTCTGCCACCAGCTATTACGTCAAAAAATAGCTATATCTGTGTAATTGGTTGTAAAAACAAAACAAAAAAAACCAAAAAAAAAAAGGTTTAATTTTTCTGAGGTGCCCGGGTTGAAAACTGTGTTGTCCCAGTTGTGTATTGGACACAATGTGGGCTGCACGACCGCTGTCTGGGACCTCCTGTTGTGTTCATTTACGGCCTGGTATCACCGCTAGGTACCAGGGCTATTATGTCACGCTGCCTACCTGCTGCCACACTCACACTACTCCTCCATTCCTCCTGCTGATGCTGCTGTCTGTCTGTGTTTCCCACTGCCAGGGTACACAGAATTAGCTTCTGCTGCCACTCTGCCACCAGCTATTACGTCAAACAATAGCTGCTCACATTACTCCTCCATTCCTCCTGCTGCTGCTGCTGTCTGTCTGTGTTTCCCACTGCCAGGGTACACAGATTTACCTTCTGCTGCCACTCTGCCACCAGCTATTACGTCAAAAAATAGCTATATCTGTGTAATTGGTTGTAAAAACAAAACAAAAAAAACCAAAAAAAAAAAAGGTTTAATTTTTCTGAGGTGCCCGGGTTGAAAACTGTGTTGTCCCAGTTGTGTATTGGACACGATGTGGGCTGCACGACCGCTGTCTGGGACCTCCTGTTGTGTTCATTTACGGCCTGGTATCACCGCTAGGTACCAGGGCTATTATGTCACACTGCCTGCCTGCTGCCACACTCACACTACTCCTCCATTCCTCCTGCTGCTGCTGTCTGTCTGTGTTTCCCACTGCCAGGGTACACAGAATTACCTTCTGCTGCCAGTCTGCCACCAGCTATTACGTCAAACAATAGCTGCACACATAATTACTCCTCCATTCCTCCTGCTGCTGCTGCTGCTGCTGTCTGTCTGTCTGTGTTTCCCACTGCCAGGGTACACAGATTTACCTTCTGCTGCCACTCTGCCACCAGATATTACGTCAAAAAATAGCTATATCTGTGTAATTTGTTGTAAAAACAAAACAAAAAAAACCAAAAAAAAAAAAAAGGTTTAATTTTTCTGAGGTGCCCGGGTTGAAAACTGTGTTGTCCCAGTTGTGTATTGGACACAATGTGGGCTGCACGACCGCTGTCTGGGACCTCCTGCCTGCTGTGTTTATTTACAGCCCTGGTATCACCGCTAGGTACCAGGGCTATTATGTCATGCCTCATTGACTGCC
Organism: Hyperolius riggenbachi; assembly: GCF_040937935.1. Lineage (NCBI taxonomy): Eukaryota > Metazoa > Chordata > Amphibia > Anura > Hyperoliidae > Hyperolius > Hyperolius riggenbachi. The sequence goes on along the minus strand of NC_090649.1, from coordinate 418,559,321 downwards.
TGCTGCCACACACTCATCCTCCTCCTCCTGCTGCTGAATTTACCTCCTGCTGTCTGTGTGTTTCCACTGCCAGGGAGCACATACAATGGCGCTTCCAACATGCGTGCGCCACCAGCTATTTGTTACGCTCAAAAATAGCTGCATTTCTTTAAAAAAAAAAATTTGAAAAGAGAAATAAGTGAAGAAGAAGACGATATTGAAGAAGAAGAAGATGAAGAAGAAGAAGAAGAAGAAGAAGAAGAAGAAGAAGAAGAAGAAGAAGAAGAAAAAGGAGAAGAAGATGAAGAAGATGAAGAAGAAGAAGATGAAGAAGAAAAAGGAGAAGAAGATGAAGAAGAAGAAGAAGATGAAGAAGATGAAGAAGATGAAGATGAAGAAGAAGAAGAAGAAGAAGATGATGAAGAAGAAGAAGATGAAGAAGATGAAGAAGAAGAAGATGAAGAAGATGAAGAAGAAGAAGATGAAGAAGATGAAGACGAAGAAGATGATGAAGAAGAAGATGAAGAAGAAGAAGAAGAAGATGAAGAAGAAGAAGAAGAAGAAGAAGAAGAAGAAGATGAAGATGAAGAAGAAGATGAAGAAGATGAAGAAGAAGATGAAGAAGATGAAGAAGATGAAGAAGATGATGAAGAAGATGAAGAAGATGAAGAAGATGAAGAAGAAGAAGATGAAGAAGATGAAGAAGAAGAAGATGAAGAAGATGAAGAAGAAGATGAAGAAGATGAAGAAGATGAAGAAAAAGAAGATGAAGAAGAAGAAGATGATGATGAAGAAGATGAAGAAGAAGAAGAAGACAATATAAAAGAAGAAGAAGATATAGAAGAAGATATAGAAGAAGAAGATATAGAAGAAGAAGATATAGAAGAAGAAGAAGAAGAAGATATAGAAGATAAAGAAGAAGAAGAAGAAGTATATACAGTACTGAACAAATTTCTGGACACAACTTCTCTTTTCAACTTTTTTTTTTTAAAGGAACATCCCCACATAATCACTTGCTGTTGTTACTTGGAAAAAAAGAGGTTTCTTGCATCATTCACCCTCAAAACAAGTGTTGGAAGCTATTTAAGGCCATTTCGAATAGTCAGCTCGAATAATGAGCTCGAATACCGACTCGAATAGTGAGCTCGAATTCCGAGGTCGAATCGAATAGTAAAAATTATTCGACTCGAATATTCGACTGACCTCGAATAATTTACTATTCGAATTCGACCTAACTCGAATTTTGAAAAGGGGTATTTGAGCACCACTGTTCTCGAGACTCCAATCACACAATACACCAGGAATAAGGAAAGGAACACACAACAGTATGTATGTCCAGCGCTTACTCAAGTGTCTATTTACCTTACTAGTGGTTATAAAGTAGTGTTGGGCGAACAGTGTTCGCCACTGTTCGGGTTCTGCAGAACATCACCCTGTTCGGGTGATGTTCGAGTTCGGCCGAACACCTGACGGTGCTCGGCCAAACCGTTCGGCCACATGGCCGAACTAAAAGCGCATGGCCGAACGTTCCCCGAACGTTCGGCTAGCGCTGTGATTGGCCGAATGGGTCACGTGGTTCGGGCCCGAACGCGCTCTGATTGGCCGAACGGTCACATGGTTCGGGTAAATAAATACCCGAACCGCCATTTCTCTGTGGGTTTAGCTTTGGGTAGGCAGGCAGGGTAGTTCGCTCTCCAGCCACGCTAGCCAGGGTCCCCCCCAGTCATTGTGTGTCGCTGCTGGGAACAGTAGTACACCGCTCGCTCAGCCACACTATATATATAGCATTGTTTACTGCCACTGTGTACCTCGCTCAGCCACGCTATATATAGCATTGTGTTTTCTGACACTCTGTGTACACGGCTTAGCCTGGCTATATAGCATTGTGTGTACTACCACTGTGCACCTCGCTCAGCCACACTATATATAGCATTGTGTTTTCTGACACTCTGTGTACACGGCTTAGCCTGACTATATAGCATTGTGTGTACTGCCACTCTGTGTACACCGCTCAGCCAGACTATATACCATTGTTTACTGACACTCTGTGTACACCGCTCAGCCAGACTATATACCATTGTTTACTGACACTCTGTGTACACGGCTCAGCCTGACTATATAGCATTGTGTGTACTGCCACTGTGCACCTCGCTCAGCCACGCTATATATAGCATTGTGTTTTCTGACACTCTGTGTACACGGCTTAGCCTGACTATATAGCATTGTGTGTACTGCCACTGTGCACCTCGCTCAGCCACGCTATATATAGCATTGTGTTTACTGCCACTCTGTGTACACCGCTCAGCCAGACTATATACCATTGTTTACTGACACTCTGTGTACACGGCTCAGCCAGACTATATAGCATTGTGTGTACTGCCACTCTGTGTACACGGCTCAGCCAGACTATATATCATTGTGTGTACTGCCACTCTGTGTACACCGCTCAGCCAGACTATATAGCATTGTGTGTACTGCCACTCTGTGTACACCGCTCAGCCAGACTATATAGCATTGTGTGTACTGCCACTCTGTGTACATGGCTCAGCCAGACTATATATCATTGTGTGTACTGCCACTCTGTGTACACCGCTCAGCCAGACTATATAGCATTGTGTGTACTGCCACTCTGTGTACACCGCTCAGCCAGACTATATAGCATTGTGTGTACTGCCACTCTGTGTACACCGCTCAGCCAGACTATATAGCATTGTGTGTACTGCCACTCTGTGTACACCGCTCAGCCAGACTATATAGCATTGTGTGTACTGCCACTCTGTGTACACCGCTCAGCCAGACTATATAGCATTGTGTTTACTTCCACTCTGTGTCTGCTGGGCCTGGGAACAGTAGTACACCGCTCACCTGCCACTGTATAGCATTGTGCTCTGTGTCGCTGCTGGGAATAGTGGTACACCGCTCACCCGCCACTGTATAGCATTGTGCTCTGTGTCGCTGCTGGGAATAGTGGTACTGTATAGCATTTCTGTACTGCCACTGTACTGCTGCCAGTCAGCGTGTACTGTAAGGATAAGTGAAATGAGGAAGAAATCCGGTGAAAGAGGAAGGGGCAAGGGAAGAGGTGTTTCCCCTGACGGTTCACGTACAGGCCACAGGGGAGCACCCAAGAAAACCCACTCAATACCGCCCATGTTGTCCAGGACAACAACCCTCACAAATCCAAAAGAACAGGACCAGATAATTACTTGGATGACCTCTCAAGCGTCCAGCAGTGGGTTAAGCAGCACCAGCACATCACGCACGAGGTCCGAGTCCTCAGCCAGTTACAAGGAGCCAGTGGGCACAAAGCTGACACAACCGGCAGCGACACCACGCACACAACTGCCAGATAACCAGTCCGATGAATTACCTCAGGACACAATGGGGTATTCGCAGAAGCTATTCCCAGCCCAACAAACTTCCACCTTTCAAAGGTCAATGGAGGAACAGCCAGAAATGTTGTGCCCGGATTCACAACCATTAACTGTGGGAAATGCACCGCGCACTGAAATACAAGGCGAGTCCGAGGAGGACTCGGAAACCCAAATCCCAGAGCAAGTTGGGCAGGAGGGGTTGCAATTGCAGGAGGTCAGCCGACAAGATCTGGAAGACGACGTTGGAGTGAGCTGCGCAGAGGTTGTTCTGGGGAGCTCTACTCCACGGCGGCGGCCCCCCACAATGACATATGACGAGTTTGAGGAGATGGAAGAGGAGGGTATGGACAATGTGGACATAGACCCAGATTTTGTTTGTGAACGAGAACATCGCCGTCGTAGCAGCAGCACAGATGAGTCTGTTGAAGAACCCACTGCTGCACGAGTTCGCCTTGTGCCACAAGGTAGGTGGCGCGCAATTTCATGCACCACAAGCGTGGAAGTTCAAGTGAGAGGCAAAAGAGGAGCAAACAGAAATCGCCAGCAAGGAGGCAGGTGCTCCAAAGTCTGGGCTTTCTTTGAAGACTGCACTGAGGATGTTACCATGGCGATTTGCAAGGTGTGCAAGACCCGCCTGAGCAGGGGGAAAAGTATTAACAACCTCTCCACCACCAGCATGAGCCGCCACATACTATCCAAACATCCCACTCTGTGGGCAAACGCGGCAGGACAGGGTACCAGCAACACTGCCTCCCTTGGGTTCACCAGACTCACCACCAGACCCGCCTCAGCAGCAGCAGTAGCCCAGCCATTGCGTGGTTCACAACATTCACAAACATCAGACGACGCTGACACTGTCACTTTCCGGAGTAGCGCTCTTGAGGTCTCCCAGTGTTCATCAAACACAACAACCAACAGCCCTTCCGTGTGCAGCGCTACGGTTCAGTTGTCTGTGTCGGAGATGTTTGAGCGCAAGAGGAAATTGCCAGCAAATGACCCCCGGGCCGTGGCAGTAACAGCCAGCATAGCCAAGCTTCTGGCCTGCGAAATGCTGCCATATCGAGTGGTGGAGACAAACAGCTTCAAGGGCATGATGTCAGTGGCCATCCCACGTTACGTGGTTCCCAGCCGCTACCACTTTGCACGTTCTGCAGTGCCTGAGTTGCATGAGCACGTGGTCAGCAAAATAACCCGAAGCTTGAAGAATGCCGTTGCCTGCAAGGTTCACCTCACCACTGACACTTGGACGAGTGCGTTCGGACAGGGTCGATACATCTCCCTTACCGCGCACTGGGTGAACCTTGTGGAGCCTGGCAGCGATTCCTCACCTGCTACGGCGCGGGTGTTGCCCACGCCGCAAACAGCTGCACCGCCGTCCCTCCCACTGGATAACAACAGCAGCACCTACCTCTCTGACTCCTTCTCCTCCAACGCATCTCAAAGCTGTACCTCATCCGGAAACGCTAACCCAGCAGCAGTAGGATCGTGGAAGCAGTGCAGCACAGCTGTTGGCATGCGTCAGCAAGCGTTGCTGAAGCTGATCTGCCTTGGGGATAAGCAGCACACAGGGGAGGAAATTTGGAAGGCAATAAAGGAACAGACGGATTTGTGGCTGGCACCGCTGGACCTGAAACCGGGCATGGTTGTGTGTGATAATGGGAGTAATCTCATTCGCGCTTTAAGGTTGGCTAAGCTGACACACATCCCTTGCCTGGCGCACGTGATGAACCTAGTAGTTCAGCGGTTCCTGAGGACATACCCAGGCATGGCCGATCTTCTGTTGAAGGTGCGTCGAGTGGCCAAACATTGTAGAAATTCCAGTACTGCTTCGGGGGCACTCGCCAAGATGCAGGAGCGCTTCAATCTCCCCCACCATCGCTTGCTGTGTGATGTCCCTACGCGCTGGAATTCTACGCTGCACATGCTAGCACGCTTTTGTGAGCAGAAGAGTGCAGTGGTCCAGTACATGACGGCGCAGTACCGAGGCGCATCCGGACAGCTGCCAAGCTTCTGTGGATCCGATTGGGCCAACATGTTGGACCTCTGCCAAGTCCTCCAAAATTTTGAGCAATCCACGTTGCTTGTGAGCAGTGACAACTCTTCAGTCAGCATTACCATACCACTGCTGTGTTTACTGAAGAGGTCAATGTTGAAAATCAAGGAAACAGCTGTCATGATGCAACTGGGGGAATCTGAAGGAGAAAACGATCAGCGTGATGGTACCAACATCAGGCCCTCCGCCTCAGGGAACGCTGGCCCCAGCAGCTATGACGAAGAAGAGGAGGAGGAACAGCTGGAGTTGGAGCAGGAATTTCATGCCACCACTGACGAGGCGCAGAGCGGTGCACGTTGGACTTCCACAATTCAGCGCGAATGGTCAGCAGAAGCAGACCAGGAGGAAGGTGACGACTATGATGCATCACAACAACTATCACAACGCTCACAAGAGGATGATGAGGATTCTAGTAGGACTCTGGCACACATGGCTCAATTCATGCTAGACTGCATTGAACGCGACCCACGCATTGTGCGCATTCTGGACAACACCAATTACTGGGTTTATACCCTTCTGGATCCACGGTACAAACACAATGTTCCAAAACTGCTTGAAGAAAGAGTCAGACAGGTCAAAATGGAAGAATACCAGCAGGCCCTTGTGGAGACTTTAGAGAGGAGATTGACATCCTCCCCCTCCTCTAGCCAGTTGTACGCCGACAGACTGACTTCCGCAAACCCAGGACGACCAGGAGGGCAGCAAACAACGCAAGCCGCAGCTAGTGCCCAAAAGGGAATGGTATCGGCAGTGTCCTTGGAGTGGGAAAATTTTCTGACACCCATGCAGCAGCAGCCCACTGAACAGCAAGCGTGCAGATCCACCTCCAACACCGATCGCCTGGAGAAGATGGTCAAGGACTACATGTCAGATGACGTAGCTGTGTCGAACAATCCATCTGCACCCTTCAACTATTGGGTATCGAAGCTAGACACCTGGCACGAACTGGCAATGTAAGCAATAGAGGTGCTGGCTTGCCCGGCAGCCAGCGTTATGTCGGAACGCTGTTTCAGTGCTGCCGGAGGCATCGTCACAGATCGGCGTATCCGCCTCTCCACTGAAAATGCAGACCGTCTGACTCAAATTAAAATGAATCAATCCTGGATTGGAAATGACTACGCAACACTCCAGGACCCCAACCAAGTAACATGACCAATGAACATCTGGGATGGTGTAGCATTTCCGGTCCCTGTTTATTGAACCTCTCATCTGTATTACATTTATGACTGCATGGCGGCAAAAAGCATTGCTGCTATATCCGCACGCTTTTTGTCCTCATGCAAGGCCTGGGTTGTTGTGTCTCAAAAAGCATGGCCTTCTCCTCCTGCGCCTCCTCCTGTTCCATCATGTCTGCTGCTGCTGGGTTAGCGTTGCCGCGTGGTCCCTGTTTATTGAACCACTTATCTTTATTACATTTATGACTGCATGGCGGTACAAAGCATGCTATCCGCACACTTTTTGTCCTCATGCAAGGCCTGGGTTGTTGTGTCTCAAAAAGCATGGCCTTCTCCTCCTGCGCCTGCTCCTGTTCCATCACGTGTGCTGCTGCTGCTGCTGGGTTAGCGTTGCCGGTCCCTGTTTATGGAACCTCTTATCTGTATTACATTTATGACTGCATGGCGGTACAAAGCATGCTATCCGCACGCTTCTTGTCCTCATGCAAGGCCTGGGTTGTTCTGTCTCACAAAGCGTGGCCTTCTCCTCCTGCGCCTCCTCCTGTTCCATCACGTCTGCTGCTGCTGGGTTAGCGTTGCCGCGTGGTCCCTGTTTATTGAACCACTTATCTTTATTACATTTATGACTGCATGGCGGTACAAAGCATGCTATCCGCACGCTTCTTGTCCTCATGCAAGGCCTGGGTTGTTGTGTCTCACAAAGCGTGGCCTTCTCCTCCTGCGCCTCCTCCTGTTCCATCACGTCTGCTGCTGCTGGGTTAGCGTTGCCGCGTGGTCCCTGTTTATTGAACTACTTATCTTTATTACATTTATGACTGCATGGCGGTACCTCATGCAAGGCCTGGGTTGTTGTGTCTCACAAAGCGTGGCCTTCTCCTCCTGCGCCTCCTCCTGTTCCATCACGTCTGCTGCTGCTGGGTTAGCGTTGCCGCGTGGTCCCTGTTTATTGAACCACTTATCTTTATTACATTTATGACTGCATGGCGGTACAAAGCATGCTATCCGCACGCTTCTTGTCCTCATGCAAGGCCTGGGTTGTTGTGTCTCACAAAGCGTGGCCTTCTCCTCCTGCGCCTCCTCCTGTTCCATCACGTCTGCTGCTGCTGGGTTAGCGTTGCCGCGTGGTCCCTGTTTATTGAACCACTTATCTTTATTACATTTATGACTGCATGGCGGTACAAAGCATGCTATCCGCACGCTTTTTGTCCTCATGCAAGGCCTGGGTTGTTGTGTCTCAAAAAGCATGGCCTTCTCCTCCTGCGCCTGCTCCTGTTCCATCACGTGTGCTGCTGCTGCTGCTGGGTTAGCGTTGCCGGTCCCTGTTTATGGAACCTCTTATCTGTATTACATTTATGACTGCATGGCGGTACAAAGCATGCTATCCGCACGCTTCTTGTCCTCATGCAAGGCCTGGGTTGTTCTGTCTCACAAAGCGTGGCCTTCTCCTCCTGCGCCTCCTCCTGTTCCATCACGTCTGCTGCTGCTGGGTTAGCGTTGCCGCGTGGTCCCTGTTTATTGAACCACTTATCTTTATTACATTTATGACTGCATGGCGGTACAAAGCATGCTATCCGCACGCTTCTTGTCCTCATGCAAGGCCTGGGTTGTTGTGTCTCACAAAGCGTGGCCTTCTCCTCCTGCGCCTCCTCCTGTTCCATCACGTCTGCTGCTGCTGGGTTAGCGTTGCCGCGTGGTCCCTGTTTATTGAACCACTTATCTTTATTACATTTATGACTGCATGGCGGTACCTCATGCAAGGCCTGGGTTGTTGTGTCTCACAAAGCGTGGCCTTCTCCTCCTGCGCCTCCTCCTGTTCCATCACGTCTGCTGCTGCTGGGTTAGCGTTGCCGCGTGGTCCCTGTTTATTGAACCACTTATCTTTATTACATTTATGACTGCATGGCGGTACAAAGCATGCTATCCGCACGCTTCTTGTCCTCATGCAAGGCCTGGGTTGTTGTGTCTCACAAAGCGTGGCCTTCTCCTCCTGCGCCTCCTCCTGTTCCATCACGTCTGCTGCTGCTGGGTTAGCGTTGCCGCGTGGTCCCTGTTTATTGAACCACTTATCTTTATTACATTTATGACTGCATGGCGGTACAAAGCATGCTATCCGCACGCTTCTTGTCCTCATGCAAGGCCTGGGTTGTTGTGTCTCACAAAGCGTGGCCTTCTCCTCCTGCGCCACCCTCCTCCTGTTCCATCACGTGTGCTGCTGCTGGGTTAGCGTTACCGGTCCCTTTTCCTGGAACCTCTTATATGTATTACATTTATGACTGCATGCCGACAAAAAGCATGTTACCTGTGCAAAGAAAACAGACATTTCCCGCATTTAAAAGACAGTTTTCCCTTTGAAACTTTAAAATCGATTTTCTCAAAAACTATAAGCTCTTTTTGCTAATTTTTTTTCCTCTTGTACCCACTCCCAAGGTGCACATACCCTGTAAATTTGGGGTATGTAGCATGTAAGGAGGCTTTACAAAGCACAAAAGTTCGGGTCCCCATTGACTTCCATTATGTTCGGAGTTCGGGTCGAACACCCGAACATCGCGGCCATGTTCGGCCTGTTCGGCCCGAACCCGAACATCTAGATGTTCGCCCAACACTATTATAAAGGAGAAAATGATGTATGTTGCATCACAGTAAAAGTGACCAATAAATGACATTACGTTATTAAACAAAGAACATGCTAATGAGCTGAATATTTTTTCACAGAGACTAAGAGAAGCTAATTGGCTACAATCTATTCTCATCATTAGAGCTTGCAATATTTTGGTTAATAAGCAGCTATGTTATTTTTTTTTTTTTTTTTTTTTTTTTTTTTTTTTTTTTTTTTTTTTATTTAAAAAAATAAGCAGCTATGTTATGGCAGTGGCTCTCTGTAATTTACTTGTATTAAAAGCAAAAGCTGTGAAACTAAAGAAATAAAATCGTCTTAAAGAAATAAAATGACGTTTCAGGCTCAGCACAAAATAGTGTTGTCTCAGTACAAAATGGCATCTCAGCACAAAATGGCCGCTGAGAGGTTCAAATAATCTTTTTGAAGACTCTAAAATAAATAGGCTATAGGCACACTGTACACCACACTGTTCTGCATGTGTTCTTCACTTTTCAGGGCCATGAATAAAGGATTTGCATATTCCCTTTCTGAGCAAGATCAATGCATCATGAGGTTTATTTCATGCTAAAATAATCTGAATAATCTAAATAACTATAATGCATTATGCTTACAAATATCACTGGAAGAAACAAAGATACCCCTTATTTATTTATTATTTATTTTAAGTATTTATATAGCGCCGACATATTACGCAGCGCTGTATAGAGTATATTGTCTTGTCACTAACTGTCCCTCAGAGGGGCTCACAATCTAGTCCCTACCATAGTCATATGTATGTATCGTGTAGTGCATGTATGGTCTAGGGCCAATTTTTTGGGGGGAAGCCAATTAACTTATCTGTATGTTTTTGGGATGTGGGAGGAAACTGGAGTGCCTGGAGGAAACTCACACAGACACAGGGAGAACATACAAACTCCTTGCAGATAGTGACCTGGCTGGGATTTGAACCGAGGACCCAGCGCTTGCAAGGCGAGAGCGCTAACCACTACACCACCGTACTGCCCCTTGCATATTTTAATTCACCTTTACTGTCTTCATGCACATGAAGCAGCAGTTGCTCAGTCTACCCATTACATAGCCATCATTTCTATAAGTACCACCATGGGCAGTCCCACTAGACATTTCCAGCCAACTGATCCTGGAAGCTGAAGCTCCTTTGTTTCCCTAGTATCATCAATCAACTAAGTTTGGTGATGGAAACATCTGTTCAACTAACATCAGACAACTGATCTCACGGACCTGTGAAAAGTTAAACAAGCTTATTTGATTAATTTTCCCCTGAGGTAAGCATCCCTATTGGGGCACCCTCTACATTTTCTCTTCCCTCTGTTCCAAGGCATAGATATCTTATAGATTTATGAACAAGCCAACAAGAAACTTGTAGTAAAGGCATATGGGGCTTGCCATATTTACTCCTTTTGCTTTAGTAGTGTCTGAGTCACATTATTGCAACTAGCATACAGCCAGCAGAATTGGTGCAGCGTCAGATGCAGAACCCCAATATTTGTGACTGGGTGTACTAATAAGATACACAAAAGGCTTGGTAATCAGCGTGTTCAAATATTATTTTTCTGTAAGAAATGCAGCCTTTCAAACAAGAAAATCCTGTAAAAATGATTAATATGGTCATGTGACTGGAATCAGATGAGTTAAGGAATTTTCAGGTTCTTGTGTCTGAAGTTTCTGCCCTTGGACCATACCATGTTAATGTTAAGACTGCAAAAGGGGAGGCACAGATTAAATCTATATGAGATTGCAGCCTATACTAGTAGTGACAGCCTGTGATACAGGAAGTGGCCAGTATCCCAGTCAGGACACTATCTGCAAAGAGTTTGTATGTTCTCTCTGTGTCTGCGTGGGTTTCCTCCGGACACTCCGGTTTCCTCCCACATTCCAAAAACATACGGATAAGTTAATTGGCTCCCCCTAAGAAATTGGCCCTAGACTACAGTACTTACATTACATAATATAGACATATGGCAATGGTAGGGATTAGATTGTGAGCTCCTTTGAGGGACAGTTAGTGACAAGATATATATATATATATATATATATATATATATATATATATATATATATATATATATATATACACTGTACAGCGCTGCGTAATATGTCGGCGCTATATAAATACTAAATAATAATAATAATAAAATAATAATCTGGGCTCTTGACCTAATAATATGAAAGTAATTTATTTGATATCAGTTAATTAAGGGGGCTCTTCACATACAACACAAGGAGTGTGCCTAAGTGACTACATAGGGAACTGGGAAAAAAAACTGTGCATGGAGAGGGAATTTAATAACAACAACAACAACAAATAACATTTGTAAAGTGCTTTTCTCCCATAGGACTCAAAGCGCATAAGCATGGCTCCGACAATCGTGGTACAGAGGAAGAATTTTATACGTCCGGATATGCCAGGCTAAACAGGTGGTTTTTTAGTCTGGATTTGAATAGCGCCAGGGATGATGCTATCTTTACTGGGTGTGGCAGGGAGTTCCAAAGAGTAGGGGCAGCATGACAGAAGGCTCTGTCTCCAGATTTTTTGAGGTGCACTCTGGGAGTGACCAAGTTTATAGAACTTGCTGATCTGAGGTTGTGAGAGGTGTGGTGCAGCTTCAGCAAGTCCTTCATGTATCCAGGGCCCAGATTGTGCAGGGATTTCCTTCTAAAGAAATTCAAATGCATCAAAATGCAGAAAAATAGTAAAACTGTATAATCATAGTAATACCTAAGAATGTGAGGCCTCCATTTTTAGCACTGCAAACATGAAGAAGACCAATATCAGCATCAGTGTGCTGTGTATACTGTATTTTGTCTATTTCTCCCCAAACGTCTGCTCACTCCCCAACAAACTGGACGAGCTGCTCCTCCTACTCGACAGCAAACCCCAGATCAGCAAGAACACCCCTGTTCTCTGTTTCACCGAAACCTGGCTGTGCGACAGCATCCCCGACAATTCCCTGCATGTTCCAGGCTACATCCTCCTAAGAGCAGACCGGGACGCTGCCCTCTCTGGAAAAATGAGAGGTGGCGGAATCCGCTTTTCCATAAACACCTCCTGGTGCTCCAACATCATCACTCTCCACAAGGCCTGCACCCCAGATGTTGAGCTCCTTGCCATAAACTGCAGGCCTCGGTACTCCCCGAGGGAATTCTCTTCCCTGGTCCTTATTGGGGCCTACATCCCTCCCGACGCATGCCCCAAGACTGCCCTGCATGAACTCAGAGACTGCATTTCGCGGTGGGAAACTGCCCTCCCGGAGGCCCTGTTCATCATCCTGGGCGATTTTAATAAGGCGAACCTCCGGCACGAGTTGCCCCGCTACAGGCAGCACATCACCTGCCCCACCAGGAACAGTAACACCCTGGACCACTGCTACACGGTCCATAAGAATGCCTACAAGGCCATCCAAGTTGCCCCCCTGGGGAACTCCGACCACAACACAATACACCTGATCCTCAACTACAGGAGGCTCCTGGAGACCTCAAAGCCCATCGTCAAAACCACGAAAAAATGGACTGCAGAGGCCAAACTGGAGCTCCAAGCGTGCTTTGAAACCACCGACTGGTCGACTCTGGAGGCACCCACCCTTGATGAATGGGCCGAGAATGTCACCTCCTACATTAGCTTCTGCGAGGAAACGTGCATCCCCTCCAAGACCTTCTACCCCAATAACAAACCCTGGTTCAATGACAGGCTTCGCCGACTTCGGAAACGCAAAGAGGAGGCGCACAGGTCTGGCTCCTCAGAAGAATTCAGAGAAGCCAGGTATGCCCTGAAAAAAGAACTGCGATCTGCAAAGCGGGCCTATGCCAACAGACTGAGGCTCTGCCTTCAGTCATCAAACACACGGGAGGTATGGAAGGGTCTGAGAGCAGCCACGATCTTCAAACCAGTACCCCAAATGGCGACCCCGAGCCTTCAACTGGCAGAGGAGCTCAACGAGTTCTACTGCAGATTTGAGCATCATCCCAACCAACCCGCGGGCCAAACAGCATCGGGTGAACTCGCCGCCCTGGCTCCTGTCACTGTTCTGGAATCAGAGGTACTCCGGCACCTTCATAAGTTGAACCCCAGGAAATCCTCCAGCCCAGATGGAGTGTCGTCTACCTGTCTGCGATCCTGCGCCGATCAGCTCGCCCCTGTGCTCACCTCCTTATTTAAGCAGTCCTTAACGGATGGTATAGTCGCCTCCTGCTTTAAGAAGTCTATAATTGTACCAGTCCCAAAAAAACCTGGCAGTACCGAGCACAATAACTTCCGACCAGTGGCCCTTACCTCGAACATCATGAAACTCCTCGAGCGGTTGGTTCTTGCCCATCTGAAGAAGTCCACGGACGCCCTTTTAGACCCACTCCAATTTGCTTATAGGGCAAACAGATCCGTGGAGGATGCCATCAATGCCAGCGTGGCTTACATCACTGAGCATCTAGACAGCCCTGCCCCCTACGCTCGGATCCTGTTCCTGGATTTTAGCTCAGCGTTCAACACGATCTGCCCAGACATCCTGCTCGCCAACCTGTCGCAGCTCGGAGTTGACCCTACTCTTCGCGCATGGATCAATGACTTCCTGACTAACAGAACACAACAGGTGAAGCTTGGCAACCACCTCTCCAGGGTTCGAACCACCAACACGGGGGCTCCACAAGGCTGCGTTCTGTCACCTCTACTGTTCTCCCTCTATACCAATAACTGCATCTCATCCGCTGACTCTGTGAAAGTCATCAAATTTGCAGACGACACCACTATCATCGGCCTTATTGGTAAAAACGGGGAGCAGGAGTACCGCAGCGAAGTCGAGAGAATATGCAACTGGTGCATAGACAATAACCTTGTCCTCAACGCAGCAAAGACTGTTGAACTAGTGGTAGATTTCAGGCGAAACCCTACCCCCCTCCCACCTGTCCTCATTGGGGGTACAGAAGTCTCTAAGGTGACATCTGTTCGGTTCCTCGGCACAACTCTTACTAACAAGCTGAAGTGGGAGCTAAACACCACCAAAATCCAGAAGAAATCTCAGCAGAGGCTGTTCTTCCTGCGCCAACTGAAGAGATTTGGCATGCCCAAGGAGCTGCTGACCAGCTTCTACACTTCCACCATTGAGTCCATCCTCTGCTCCTCAGTCATTGTCTGGTACGCGGGCGCAACGGCCAGCGACAAACACAAACTTCAGAGAGTCATAACGGACGCGGAGAAGATCATCGGATCTCCTCTTCCACGTCTCGATCTCCTCCACTCCGCCAGGATGAGGAAGAGGGCCACCATGATCTCCCGTGACCCCTCTCACCCAGGCAGCCACTACTTCAAGCTCCTCCCGCTGGGCCGTCGCTACAGGACCATACCATCCAAAACCACTAGGCGGAAGAATACCTTCTTCCCTCAAGCTGTCCGGTTACTGAACTCCAACCTCCCCCTGACGGGCTCGCATACCATTGCACTCTAGCTGGATCGATCAAACCGGTTCCCGCTGTTGCCTGCCTGGCCTATCCAGATAGACTCGGGGCCACTACCTGCACCCCTATTATTATTATTACTAATATCATTATTATTATTATTTACTGGGCTGTATTTTGCACAGCAGTGAAATGGACGATATGAACTGATTCTGCATTTTAAATTGTACGCATTGTAAATTGTCTTATACTCCTGCCTATGCCATGTGAACCACAACTAATTCCGATTACAGCTTTGCTGTACTTGGCGAAATAAAGTGATTCTGATTCTGATTCTGATTCTGATTAGAAAAGCTAGCCAGGGGAATTATTAGAATTCTACAAGTGACTGCGATTCTGTGGTAAACGTATTAAGTATGAATCATTTTCTAAAGACATTGATAGGATGCAAAATAAATAAATAAATAAATTTTAAAAAAATAAAAAAATCCTCACAGTCAACATTACACAAACAACTTAATTCAGACTTTAAATGGAAAATATAATGAAGCTGAATAATATATTCAGCATAGGGCTAATGAAATGACACATTGAGCAAGACATTATTTAAGTGCATGAAAATATTAACTGAATAAAATATGAGGAGAGCCTTAGGGTATGTTAAATTTACTAATACAGTCACATGAAAATTTTAATGAACAAAAAAATCATATCATTTAACAGTTAGACAATAAGTTTTAAGCCTTTGCTTTAAGGAACATTCTTTTTTTTTTCAGAAGAGTTTGTTAATATTAGTACCGATGTAGTGGATTATGGGCACTTTAGAAAAATGTCATAATGAGTAAAGTCCTTAAAAGAGCATAGATATAAGTATTAATGAGGAAATTGGCTGTTAAACAGACAATAGCAGCGTAAGAGATTCAATAAAATCTGAACTTCATTTATAAATGTGTGAATGTTGGGTATGATTATTATTCACATTTGATAGCCCAGAGGATCACTTGTGGAAATGTTTTCCTTGCCGAAGGATAATGAAGCTGAACTAACATGTGGACATGCACCACTTAACAAAGGTATGCAATTCATGGGTAAAATGCTGCAATGTGCTTGGGGTGAAAGCAACAATACTCAAACTACAAATAGATAACCCCCAGATATAAGCACCAAAACAGCTGCACTATCAAATGACTAATGGATAAGGACACTTGAATCAATGAATAAACAATCCTGACTAATAAATAATTGTCCGTTCACTGATTAAGGAGCCCTTATTCATTACTCATTTGATAGTGCACCTGCTTTGGTGATTGTTAAGCCTCATCTACATGGTACAATTTTCCATCAGATCGACCAGTGATCTGATAAGAAATTGCATCGTGTGTTGACATCCAAATTGTTTCTGACCAATTTTGCAATAGATTTTGCATTGATAAGTACCCAAAATCTATTGCAAAATCTATCGCAATCCGATTGGACCGGTTGGAAATTATCTAATAGATCCACTGATCTGATGGAAAATTGTACCGTGTAGATGAGGTGGGATGGTCAATGACATGCAAATAATTTGCAGCATTGTACAGATTTTGTATGCACATTTATGCAGCTTGAAAATGAACCAATCAAATCCTGCTGAGGTAAAATTTGATTGGGCCATGCTCAAGTTGCATAAATTTGCATACATAACTTGCATAATCCTGCATCAACTCAAAAGTATTTGCATTTCATTCACCATCCCTAGTGCTCATATATCAGGGTTATCTCTTAGTAGTTTGTGCAAAAGAATAATATGAACATCCTCATTACATCTTTTAGCTTTAAATTGGCTTGTAAGTAGGGGTGGGTGAGATGAATTTTACGAAGAAGTGCTAGTGTGTGTGTGTGTGTGTGTGTGTGTGTGTGTGTGTGTGTGTGTGTGTGTGTGTGTGTGTGTGTGTGTGTGTGTGTGTGTGTGTGTGTGTGTGTGTGTGTGTGTGTGTGTGTGTGTGTGTGTGTGTTGGGGGGCCAGCACCGAGGTGGTTAACTCACCTAAGCCGCTGCCTCTTGCCAATGCGCTCCACGCCACACTCTATCTTCCCCACACTTCTGCCTTCTAACCGGTAACTTCTGCTGTGAAGGCGGTAGTGTGGGGAAGATGGACAGCAGTGTGGCATGACATCATTTTGTAAGTGGTCCTCCTGCTGTACCAGATTTGACAACACCTTTTTCACTGCTTGAATCTGAAAGCAGGGAAGCCAGATGTGTAGAAGGAGGCTGCGTATGTCATCAGAGGGAATGAAAGTGACTGAGATCCTGGACAGACCCGAGCATCCATGGCAGCAACAATTCACCACTTCAGATATGTACACACGGCTGTCTAAGCTCGGGTGTGGCAAATGATAATGACTGCCCTGGCCTAGAATTGTCTGGCCAGCGTGTGTACAGGCCAGGGCCACACAACTTCTGCTGAGTACCCAGTGTTTTGGACTTTAGGGATGCCCCACACCCAAACACCACACCTCTCTTCTCCTCAGTGTGCTGGAAGTCACGCCCTATGGCCTTCCTACATAACAACAGATGTGTTTCTTCTAGCAGGAGGCTAATGACGCGTCTATGTCATGTCGCGCCTGCATTATGGAACTCCTTACCTCAGCAGATCAGGACAGCTCCATCTCTGGATGTGTTTAAATCTAGACTGTAAACCCACCGGTTCAGTTTGACATTTGCATAAATATGATTTTATCCTCTAAGTCAAGTCAATACTTCATCCAACTACCAATTACAGAATCTAAGAAGGTCTAAGTGCTTTGAGTCCTGTGGGAGAAATGGGCTATAGAAATGTTATTGTTATTTTTAGACAGTATCGCCAATGCTCTGTCACCCGGCAGGGATTGGTACACAATCAATTGTGCGAAGGAGATCCCCAGAAGATTTCCCAGTATTTATGGGGCTTTAGGTTCAGCAGATAAGGTACAGCTAAGGTACGGGGATTAAATGTTTAGCTTAAAGAGAACCCGAGGTGTGTTTAAAGAATGTTATCTGCATACAGAGGCTGGATCTGCCTATACAGCCCAGCCTCTGTTGCTATCCCAAACCCCACTAAGGTCCCCCTGCACTCTGCAATCCCTCATAAATCACAGCCGTGCTGTGAGGCTGTGTTTACATCTGTAGTGTCAGTTTTAGCTGCTCCCTCGCCTCCTGCATAGCTCCGGTCCCTGCCCCCGTCCCTTCCCTCCAATCAGCAGGGAGGGAAGGGATGCAGGCGGGGACTGGAGTTCTGCAGGAGGCGGGGAGAGCAGCAGACTGACACTATAGAGATAAACACAGCCAGCTCTGACAAGCTGTTTGTCAGCAGTGTGGCTTTGATTTATGAGGGATTGCAGAGTGCAGGGGGACATTAGAGGGATTTGGGATAGCAACAGAGGCTGGGCTGTATAGGCAGATCCAGCCTCTGTATGCAGATAATATTCTTCAAACCCTCCTCGGGTTTAGGTATATGGAAGGAGTTTTCATAGTGTGGAATGATTAGGGATAGGTGTCAGCAAGGATAATAAGCCTCAGGGGGATCCGCTACAGTTAGGTGACCAAAGGAGGAGATGTGTAGAAATACTGATGAAAAAACACATCACAAAAAATGAACCAACATAGTACTGGTAATTACTTTGCTATAAGAATACAATCTTATTTATCCTTAGCTGAACAAATGGTGCTTTGGTTTTCTGTTATGGTCCTTTCATGTTGAACGCAGAATTATGCATCAATTTTTATGATACACACGGAGAAATTACCTTCATTTGTAAAAAAACAACAACATGTAAGCCATCATATTGGATTTTCTTTTTTAATACTGCATTATCCACCATGAAGTTTATACAATGAGCTGTTAATGTATCAGTAACAAAAACTGTGGCATGCATTTACATTTATATAAAATGTTGTTCATGATTAAAAATGTATTTAAAGTAAATTGGTTATATTTAAACTTAGAAGATGGCAGCGCTTCAAAAAACAGGCTGCATCTGAATGACTACCAGCATAGGCAGAGTCTAATTATACGCAAGATACACATCTTGAGCTCAAAACAGATGCACTAAATAAATATTAGTGGAGGATGTTAGCTTCCAAAACAGTTTTGCATGCTGGACCCTTCCACCGCGATGAGGCGATCCTTCTGGAAAGGAGAAGCACTCCTATTTCTCCCCTGTTGTCTTTATGTTAATGTTGGCACATTTTATGTGGGTGGTGGTAGTTAAAAATTCTCAATACTTGCCATTCACATTTGATTTCTATCTACGGTACTTGATGATTGATAATAAAGTCTCCTCTTTATTTGCATACAGAGCTATTTAGCCTTTCTTTTTTTCCAAGACTACTAAATGTAGCTAGCAAATGCCGTCATAACTGGTGTATCTGCCAGTATATACCGACTGTATAAAACAGCCCTGTAAGCTTAATTTGGTCTCAGGCTGCCACCTTTGTTTTGTGATTGCTAGTGGGTTAAAGAAGAACTGTAATTACACATAGTAGAATGTCTGACCCCCGCCCTCCCAGCATTCTCTGAGATCAGAAATGTTTTTGTATTGGGTTTAGGACTCTCAGTAATGAACATTCCGTACAGATCACATGGCAGAACTAAAGATGTTGCTACAAATTTCTGAATGTAAATCAGGGAGAGGAAAGATTTTACAATGGGTAAACACTGACTAAATAATCTATAATTTTAATACTGTAAAACAATAAGCTATTTTATTCATCATGCAGTTTTGGTTATAGTTCCTCTTTAAGTTAAAGGGGGACTATGGCGAAAAATTGTAAAATGTAAAATATGTGCAAACAAGACAAATAAGAAGTACATTTTTTCCAGAGTAAAATGAGCCATAAATTACTTTTCTCCTATGTTGCTGTCACTTACAGTAGGTAGTAGAAATCTGACAGAAGCAACAGGTTTCGGACTAGTCCATCTCATCGTTGGGGATTCTCAGCAAGGCTTTAATATTTTATAAAGATGTTACCTAAAAGGATTTAAACAATGATGCTGGCCAGCTTGCTACACCGTTTTTTGGCAGTTGGACAGAGCAATTGCCATTCACTAAGTGATTTTGAAAATAAATACATCCCTGAGAATCCCTATGAAGACATGGACTAGTCCAAAACCTGTCGCTTCTGTCAGATTTCTACTACCTACTGTAATAATTTATGGCTCATTTGAAAAACTCTGGAAAAAAACGTACTTCTTATTTGTCTGGGTTTGCCCATATTTAAATTTTTTTTTGCCATACTGCCCCTAAGGCTTTTCTTATAATTCTATCTATTTAAGTAGTGTGTGCATTTATACTATGCAGTAGCAAATTGGATAGTTTACTGGATTATTTCCTATGGTAAAATAATGTAGATGTATCTGGGCACCTTTTTGTGCTCTACAAGACTTAAGGCCCATACACGCGTCGGATTTTTTTAAACGATGGGTCGTTTGGACGTCCCGTCATTCAGTTGTTCGGATGCCAAATTGGGTGTGTGTACAGTCCGTCGTTCAGGAGATAAGACTGGTCTTGAGCGATTCGCCTGGTGATTTGGCGTCCGAACGACTGAACGACAGGACGTCCAAATGACCCGTCATTTAAAAAAATGGGCCTTTATCATCACTCCTAAAGGTCCATGTCTTCAGCTCTAATGAGTGAAGGTTATCCCCAGGCAGTTATAATTACAACTAATCCACTTACTACAGTCTAGCTAATTGAAACTCATTATGCTGATGTTAACTTTTAAAGTGCTTGGCTGAAGATGTATTTTGTCCTTAAAACATCTAGGTTAACATGATAAAACATAATTTGCATATCACAAAAACCTTGTCTTTTAATGCAAACCTGAGGCGAAAATAAACGTATGAGATAATGAATTGTATGTGTAGTACAGCTAAGAAATAGAACATTAATAGCAAAGAAAAAAAAGCCTCATGTTGTTTTCCAGTACAGGAATTGTTAAAACACTTCAGTTGTTAACTAAGCAAAAGGGCTTCTCGGATGTCTTTGACCAACTGGGTCCAATAGAGTCCTGCTTTCTGAAGCACTTAACCTCCCTGCCGGTTATCCCGAGCTCAGCTCGGGGTAACCTGCCGCGGAGGATTCCTCAGGCCCTGCTGGACCGATTTGCATAATTTTTTTATGTTACACGCAGCTAGCACTTTGCTAGCTGCGTGTAACTTACGATCGCCGCCGCTCCGCGCCGATTCGCCGCAACCCGCCGCATCAGAGGGTGCCCCCCCCCGAGACCCGTGCGCTGCCTGGCCAATCAGTGCCAGGCAGCGTCGAGGGGTGGTTCGGGACTCCCTCTGACGTCACGACGTCGATGACGTCGGTGACGTCATCGCGCCCATCGCCATGGCGACGGGGGAAGCCCTCCTGGAAATCCCGTTCAGAACGGGATTTCCGGAAGGGTATATGCGCCGGCGGCGATCGGCGCATTCGGGGGGACGCCGCAGGGAGGGGGGAAGCATGTAGCTAGCGCTAGGCTAGCTTCATGCTAAAAAAAAAAAAAATGCCAAAAAAACACCCTCCCTGCCGTGCGCAGCAATTTTTTATAACGGCAGGGAGGTTAAACAAGAAACAGTGAGAGACACCTTGACATAAGTGGGGGGTGAGGTGAAAGATCACCTTAGGAAAAAGCACAGAGACAATGGGAGCCAAAAGCGCAATATGTTACTATTTTCTGAAATGAATGTTAACAACAAGAAATATACTCACAAAGGTAGGTTGTAATAAGGGGCAACCAACCACCTGAGGCAGATGGAAAGAATTAGCCCATCTCCACCCAGGTAATCCAGTGCTGGCTGGATGGGATATGGTCACACTCTTGAAAAATGTGTAGATAGATCTGCAGGAGGTCGAGCCACTGCAGACTAAAACATACAAGCCACCCCCTTGAGAAAACAAGGGGGAGGTAAAACTTAGCACAGCAAGGGCGAAGAGGCTCCCAGGATGGATAAAACTTTATTAAAAGCACAAGGAAATAAGAGGTGGCTTACCTCTCCAATGACACTAACTAAGATTTAATAACACAAAGATTTTTATTTGCATAGGTAACACGTTTCATGGGTCATGCCCACTTCCTCAGACCAGTAACAGTGCCACTTCAAACAAGCCAGATAGCAAGGGATGCCTCTCTCTCTCTCTTTCTCTCTCTCTCTCTCTCTCTCTCTCTCTCTCTCTCTCTCTCTCTCTCTCTCTCTCTCTCTCTCTCTCTCTAGAGAGATCTCTCTCTCTCTCTCTCTCTCTCTCTCTCTCTCTCTAGAGATGTCCCTGGCTATCTGGCTTGTTTGAACTGGCATTGTTAATGGCCTGAGGAAGAGGGCAAGACCCACAAAATGTGTTGCCTATGCAAATTATAATTTTTGTGTTATTAGATCCATTTTAGTGTAATATGAGAGGTAAGTCACCGCTTATTTTCCTAATGTATTATGCTTTTTAAAGTTTTATCCATCCTGGGCGCCTCTTCACCCTTGCTATGCCTTGAGGTAAGGTTGTGCTGCAGGAAAAATCAAAGGGTCATTATTTGTGCTTTGTTTTATAGCTTAATAGACCGAGTGTGGTTTCTAAACTGCAAATATGACAGAATGATGCAATAAAAATATGAGACTCTTTTCTTTGCTGCTTACATTCTATTCAGTATCCGATTGAAGTCAACCTGCTAGTATAGTATATAGAATGACCCGGATAAATTAGGGCAGACTATGGTTATTATTAATCTTTTACTATCATCTTTCTACATAGTTTATCCAGGTGACAAATTACCAATTTTCTGGAGTGAATGGGATGGGGCAGTGGAATAGCAATGGATGCTAGTGGGGCAGTGCTGTAATTGATTCTAATTAATCAAGTGATCTAAAGTCAGTCACTAACAGTAGTTAGTAGCTTCCCAGCCAGGGAGTGACTGATCGTTATTGACCTTGTGGATAGCCATCTAAACCTTTTGCAACTAAAAAAAACTTTAAAAAAAATGTAAATGTTCTTCATCATTAGAAGTTGTATTCTGATTCAGTTCCCAATCCAATGATCTGCCTGTCACTAAAGGAACTATTGTCTGCCTTATCTCATAACAGTTGGTGAACCCATGAAAATAATTCCTTTTATGCTGTGGTAATGTTATGTGCATCCTTTTGTCCAAGTTTAACACATAAAAACTTCCTTTTGTGAAATGTTGTAGGCAATCACAGTTCAGTGAATAATAATAATAATAAAATGTATTATTATTAACATTTATATACATCAACATAACAGACACACATACGTTGCTTAATTTAACTTGTGTAACTCGTCACGCCGCCCAACTACTCACTTTCGCTCCATTTGATGCAGGGGTCCACCTTCCCTCTATAGATGATGTTTCGGACACTAGTTATGGATGGAGGGAACTATAACGACCTCACTGTTATGGGAGAGGCCACACACTCCTTACTTGACTCTAGGCAGATGGGCCTCCTGGCCATTAGGGTTGCCATGATGGAAGGATTGTTACATCCATTTAAACATGCATGAAAAAATGCATGCATTTGATGTAAATGAGCCCATTGATGTGACTCGTGATAGTATGGGCTGTCAGTTTTAATACATTTTTGCTCTCCATTAAAACTGACTAAGGGCTTGTTCACATCTAGGGCATTTTTGGCCTCTTTTCAAGCGCAGGCGATTTTCAAAATTGCCAACAAAATGCTTGTGCAATGAATCTCTATGAGAAGGTTCATATCAGTGCGTTACGTCTGCTTTGCACTTGCAATCAGTGCCTGTACCATTTTTGGGGGGGCTTTTGGTGTAATGGAAGAGATAGGAAGAGCGCTAAACGCTCACAAATTAGCTTTATGCAGCGGTTGCATTCGCGTTTTTAAGAATAAATACATTGAATTTTTTACTTTCCAAGAGTTCACTGCCTGACTGATGTCAGGAAGTGAAATAAATGGAATCTCTCTGCAAAAGCACGTACAAAAGCGCTTTGCACAAAATAGCAGCACGCAGTGGAGCGCCGGGAGGGGGAAAAATTGTGCAAAAAATCTAAAATCGGTGCCATCAGCAATTTCAAACAGAGCCTTACAACATTGCATATCATGTATAATTGTCTCTCAGCAGAGTTTACAGTTTAATATATGTACGGTACATTAGAAGCCAATTAATATTGTAGTGGTTTTTTTTGGGAAACTAGAGCACATGAAAGAAGCTTACACAAGTACAGGGAGGCCAGTCCACACGAATGACCAGCCATGATATCAATTTACTGCTAATAAAACTTCTACAAGTTGGCTTTGCCCAGCTTACCAAGTGGTTTGAAGCAGTTGCTGCTTGGTGAGCAACATGGTGATAACCAACCACCTATGTATAGGATCTAAATGAGCAACCTTAACCATAGACAACCAAGCAGTGCAAATAAATGATTTTACATAAAGAGAAAACTTGGGAATTCTCTTAATTGTTCTTGTATGTCCTTGTATGTGACTGAGAGTAGTTAATGATACAATGAAGGATTTGTTGCAACTACATCACAGCTCACACAACCTCAGATCAAAAGGATCCAATAACTTAACCACCCCCAGAGTTCAGCTAAAAACCTTTGGAGCCAGAGCTTTCTGTCATGCTGCCCCTACCTTGTAGAATTATAGTATACAAAATACAGGCTAATCTCCTCACCTGCCTATACAGTGGTTGCCTGGAGGTAACCCTGGTTTGTGAGTATTTCATTTATACTCGTTTCAATTACTCCTTTTTGCCTGTACATACTACACCATATTGGGCTCTCGGTTCTTCTTTCTTTCTCCTTCCTTGTAGAATGCATCTCCAAATGTAATCAAGACAGCTCCAACCCTGGACAAATGTAAATCTAAACTGAAAAGCCACCTGTTTAGTCTGGCATTTATGATCACATAACATTTCCCCCTGTATGCATCACTGTGTACTGATCTGAGACCAGCTTATGCCCTTTGGGACCTACGAGAGAAAAGCACTTTACAAATGCTTCATTGTTGTTGTTGTTATTACATTTTGTTTTGGGAGTATAATTCCACTTTAACCCTTTCAGTTCTAGCCGTTGCTGGGGGTACATTTTATAACATCGGCAGCAGGGCCGGAGCTACCATAGGAAAAAATGGGCAATTGTCCCAGGGCCCCAGAGCCTGTAGGGGCCCCCAAGGTGTCCCTCCCCCATCTTAACTGTTGCTCCCCAGGGACTCTGCAGAGTCTTTTAAGTTGGGAGGTGATTGGGGGAGGGTCAGCAGCCAGATCTTGGGCCCAGGAGGAAAATGTGGCTGCAACAAAGGGCCTCTAATGACGCGTTTTGGTCGGGGGTGTCTGTTGGGGGGGGGGGGGCAGGCTAATTTTGCCCTAGGGCCCAATTGTTACTTGAACCGGCCCTGATCGGCAGTGAGTTTGGCGTAGAGTGAGCCAAGTGCCTCACCCTGCAACTGCTTAAATTCCCAGTGGTGTTAAATACTATTTTCCTTCTGAGTCATAGCAATTCATAGGGAGAAGCAATTCAGGGTCCGGTGATCACCAGAATTCCTCTTGCGTAAGCCGCACACTATGGGATTACTGCTATAGCGGCAACCCAACTTAGGCGTGTCTGGTGCTAAATCCAACTGCTTTGGTCTCACTCTCTGGCCTCTTATGTACCAAATACTTTTTTTTAAAAGTATTTCGAGCTGTGATCATTGTGGTTGGCTCCTAAGTGGGGTACAGAGCTAAGCAGTCATGTGGACAGCTGGGTGATCAGCTGCAGCAGAGCCAGAGCAAAGAGGGCGATGTGACGGTGTGTCGACGAGAAATTGAAATCTACACCCTGGCAGGAATAAGAGGCGGTAGATTTCAATAGCTAAGGTCTGGAGGAGGTTAAAAAAAGAACACACACAAATCATGATCACCTTGTTATTGAAAAGCAAGAAAAACGTGTACCTTGTATTATCTAGGGCAATGCATGGAATGTGAATGGGATAACACTGACAGAATGTGCTTTTCTTAGATGTTACTACAGATGTGGGTTAGCAGTGACAGCTGTATGTTTGACTGATACTTTGCATGTGTCAGAGATTCAGAGAGTTTTAGATATGTCTCTGTTACTCCGGAGACTGTAATCTTCCCAAGGGAAATACTGTCACATGAAATTTGTGTTTAGCTGTTCCTTCCTGCATGACATTGTATATCTCCAGTAAATATGTGTAGAGATCTATTCCCAGGGCTGCCTCTGGCCTTTCTGCGACACAGTTGATTCAGATTTGACTGAACACTGTTCATTCTTTAAAAGAATTGTGTAGCTGAGACACAATTATTTTCTGAGCCCGAAAACTGGATTACCGCTAGTTCAAAATATTTATCCTATAACTAATACCGAAATACGAAGTGGCACATGTTCAAAGAGATTTGTAAGAGTTATGGATTGCAAGGCACCTTATGTAATTTCTTTAAAAGGGATGTCTAAGAAAAGTGTAAGTCTTTTATTTCTTTAGTGCCAAACTGTAGTAGTGGAGAGGGTTGCTTCCCTTGTAATCAGTAGCAAGACACAGGGGGCCGGATTTATCAATGCATTACCGACAGTTTTTTCTTCTTAACCTGTTCTAACCAGCAAGGAGAACAGTTCTGCATGATAACAAGAACATTCTTAAATCCTAGGTAAAAGCAGTAGTTTAGCGTGAATTTCTAGAGCTTCACTACAGTTAAGAAAAGTTTAAATCCGTCCCTAAACTGCTGCAGATTAAGAGGTGCTTGTTAGCAGTTTTAAAGGTAGTGCAGATTAGACATGATTTGTGAGGTGCTCCTCCCCTCTGCTGGCTTCCTCCTCAGAGCCTGCTGGTATCAATACAGCAGATGTATTGGTTACCTCAGCAACAGCAATTCCCCTCACACACTGCACTGTCTGAGAGACCTTCTTAGCTCCTCCTATTATACAACAGTTCAAGAAGGAATCTGCATTATTTAGTGATGTCTTAGCACCTCTGAGACAGTTCTGCACCAATTTCTGAAAATCTATCAATATTTTGTCTCAGACACAGTTGATAAATATCCCCCAGGAAGTGTAAGTTTAGGGCAGGAGCCCCTGTGACTGCAGGAGGACCCAGAGCTGTTGAGGCCCCCAACTACTAATTTTTCCTCCATTCAATACAAAGGTTCATCCTCCACATCAGGTGTTTTTGTGGCTGACTGGCTATATTTCTTGTGGGCGGGGTTGGATATCTGGATACCCAGATATCCAGAACCGATTCGGATATTCGAACGTTCCGGAATCCGAATAGAATTGGGTATCCGAACCCATCATCCGGGAAATCCAAATTGATTGGGATATCCGGATAGAAAACCGGAAGTGGCCTTTAAATAGCTTAAATTGCTTCCAAATCTCTCTCTCTCTCTCTCTCTCTCTCTCCCTCCAATTTTATTTTTGCCATTGAAAGCCTCTTTTCGGGTATCTGAACTGACTATCCGACCTGGATTCCGGATTTCAGATAGATATCGGAATTTTGCTCGGATAGTGTTATTTGGATTTACACAAATATCCGGAATCCGAATCAGAGTTCTGATAGTGGAGAAAGTTCGGATTATCTGGGTAGTTCGGATACCCAAATATTGGATGAGCATCCCTGCTTGTGGGTGGGGAGTCATGATAGCCATGCTTGCTTTATGGCTCCCTGCAAGAGGGACCCCAAAGATTTGAGCAGGGGAGCCTCTAGGCATAGGCAGTACAAGCCATTGCCTGGAGTGCCATTGGTTCTGGGGGCGCCATGTTGCTGAATTAAGCCCTGCCCCCAAATTAAGCCCCCACCCCCAGGACTAAGCCCCACTCCCTTGGTTGTTCTATTACTTGCTTCTGCTTCATCTACTTAGCGTAAGTCGCAGGCAGCTGCCAACTCTGTACCTTGTGTATCCTTCTTCCCCCCTTTGTACCTCCTTCTGTCCCTTTTGTGCCTCCTGTTGTCTCCTTGTGCCTCCTTCAGTCCCTTGTGCCATATCTGACCCCTGTTTGTCCTTCTTTCTCTCTTTGTGCCTTCTTCTGTCTCCTTGTGCCTCCTTCTGTCCCCCTGCGCCACCTCTGCCTCCTTTTGTGCCCCTTTCTGCCTCCTTCTGTTCCCCTGTGCCTCCTTCTGTCCCTTTGCCTTTATTTGTTCCCTTGTGCTACCTCTGTCCTCTTTTCCTCCTTCATCCCACTCTACCTCCTTCTGTCCCCCTGTGCCTCCTTCTGTGCCCCTTTGTGCCTTCTACTGTCTCCTTGTGGCTTTCTGCCCCCCTCTGCCTCCTTCTGTCCTTCTGTGCCCCATTGTGTCTTCTTATGTCTCCTTGTGGCTTTCTGCCCTCCCCCCTCTCTGCCTCCTTCTGTCTCCCTGTGCCTCATTACATCCCCCTCTGCCATCTTCTGTCCCCCTTTTGTGCCTTCTTCTGCCCCCCTTTGTCCATACTTCTTGTTATGATCATGTCTGCAGCGTTTACTGCTGGCTGCAGTGGTATTGTAACCCAAGCAGTTCTGATGTCATTACATGCATTTTCTTGCATAGTTTGGTTTGCACTTAAACTAGTTGCTGATTCCATCTGCAGTCACTCTGAAATTAATGACAGTTTAACATGCTCTTGTGTAAACAAACATTGTCTGCTGCAGTGGAGGGGCAGTCCCTTTCCTGCAGGCTGCATATCATTGTCTGCCTTTTCCTGCTATCAGCCTGTGATTAATTACCATTCACTTGTGTGGGAATCTGCAGGTCTGCTCCCATTGGATGACCTCAGTATAAAGAACTGCTTCCTGCAATGTCTCATGGGCTACCATAGTCTCAGATTCTATCTGTTACTCTGCTCGTGCCCCACCTCGTTCCTGGTCCGTGTGGACTGCGCTGACTCCTGCGAAGGGGTCAGCGAGTCCTCCTAGTTCTGCTCTTGTTCTAGAAGTTGTTACTTGCTTGTCTTGTGTCATATATTGGTTCATCGCCAATATATACGCATACTTGCGCATTTTGTTATTTTCCTTGAATTCGTGTTACGTTGATACATCAGTGTCGCTGATATATACGTACACGAACTGTTTATATCCTGTGTTCCGTTAGTCAGCGTTCCAGCACGCTGAGCTAGTTATCCTGTTCCTTGTCCTGTTTGTGGATTGCGTTCATCTCTGCGAAGAGATAGCGAATCCTTCTGAGTCCTGTTCCCTGTATTACTCCAGTCTTAGTCAGAGTTCCTGCTTATGTCATATATCGGTTCATTGCCGATATATACATATGTTAGTCAGACGTTACAAATAGTTTCATTGATAGCTGTAATTGTAATACGCTAGGAAATCATACTTATTGTATATTTATCTGTGTTACGTTCATCTATCTTGATCCTGCTATTTTCTGACTATCCTGTCCTGTCTTTGTGAGGCACGCCATCGCCGCAACGCATTGGCTGCCTCATTCCAGTCTGTCTGGTTTTGGACGCTTGCTGTCGCTAAGTAGCCGCTAGCTAGCAAGCGTTCATTCTGTCTACTTGTTCTGATCTCCTCAGTCCTGGTTTATGTGCTCAGCGCTACTTTGCGCTGAGACGTTATTACGAAAGTGTTGTTTGTGGCTGTTCGGATCTGCACCGGCTCTGTGCACCACAATCTCCTATTGGAGTCAGTCCTCTCCTCCACTAAACTGGGGATATCCTGATCCCTTGTGCTGGTGTGTGTACCTCCTTCACGTCAGCTTATGTATTGTATGCTGACTGTGGAGATTACACCTCCAAGCTTAACATTATGGTAGCCCCATTACCAATCCCCATTGTGGTGGGGGTTCCCAGCAAAAATGACACTGTTTGTTATGGTTCCTGTTCCTTTAAGAAGTTTGAGAAGCTCAATTCTGAAACAGAAAATGAGTTTTTTTCTGAATGTACCAGGTTCCTGGCCAATCCCGAGCTCCAGGCTACTCCTGTTTCGACGTGGGCCCCCCAGCTAGTTTATGTTTTATTTAAGGGAAGATTGTTTCAGTGGGCCTACGATGTCTTGGATCATACCAATTTAAAAGAGAGACCACTGGAATTTCTAGCGTTTGTGATCCATAACTGGCTGCGCAAAACCGATTTGCCTAGCCCTTTTGATAAGCTCCTGGCAGCTTGTCAATCAGCTGCTCCTTCTACTGCCTACAAAAATAATCAGCAAGCAGATAATTGTTCTGATAACTTTTCTTCTGCTAAGGCAGCAGGGTCTAAAGCCAAACGTAAACGCTCCAAAAGAAAAGCGTTACAATCAGCGGAGTCGTTGCCCTTGGCGACTGCGCATCAGATCTGTAATGAGACTCCGCCAGTAGTAGATAATGAAATTCAGTCGCCATTCAGGGGAGTCAAATGGACCTATGAAACTACTAATGAACTTTCATTGCTAGCCAGGGAAAATAAAAGTTCTTGTTTAAATGAATTGTCTGAATATGATTATGAAGATATATTACAGAGTATTGAACAGATCAATTTATTCGTGCAGCAAGGGAAATTTGCATACACTACAGTTCAACACTTGCTACAGGTATTGGAGATCCTTAGGAATAAGAAATCGGCCAATCACCTGCTAAATAACCCAATGTATGTTTCTGCCACTAACACATTTGCAAACTATGATCAGCCAGAATGTTCAGCTGTTAAATATGCATGGGATCCTCCATTTGAGAAAGGAGAGATGGAAGCCCTGGTCTATGAATGGAAGAAAGATGCAAGTTCATTTTGTCAGTTTTACAGTGCAAAAAGTGAATTAGTATTGAATGCATGCATTAAGTCTGCCTATAACCTAATAAAAACTGGTGTGTGTGGGTATGACTTTGTGGCTCCATTGATCGATGTGTGGAGAATGATTCTGGACGATTTTTATGCGATTCAATCAGTTGATACCAGGGAAGACACACTGTCAAGTGGAGATTGTTCCACTTCCTCAGTTCCTGAGGACTCGCCTGCTTCAGCACCTTTGGCTGATTCAGCGAGTGATTCAGAGCTCCTTTTGTGTGAAATTGAAGTTCCTGTAATTCCACCCTGTACCATGGATAACTCAGTGTTACTTCCCAGTAAGACAGAAATTACTAATACTTCCTTAATCTTGCCCTGCACAAATTTCTCAGCAGAGGACCCAGAGGTCCTGCTGACTTCTGAGTCCAGCCTAGCCAGTACTCATGAGTCTTTGTTCAGTGAAACAGACACCAGAAAAATATTGCCTGTCTCTGCAAACACTTCTGCAGAAATTACCTGTGTTAATAAAGTTCAACTCCTGTCTGATCCAGCAGATGCCAATAGATGCACTACATCAGTTTCTGAGTCCCAGCAATCCTGTCCAGAAATCTCAGAACCCCAGCATCTGAATTTTCCAATTTCACAATTGAATGGTGATTTAGATGCGCAAACATTGTGTTTTGATCTTCCTGTTTCTACACCTCACTCTAGTTTCATGAATAACTCAGAGCGTCTGCTATGTGAGTCCGAAATCGCAGAATTATTACCGTGTTCAGAAAATGTTCCAGTGAACTTGCCCTGTACCATGAATTGTGCAGTAGATCTCTCCAATGAAACTCAGGTCACAGAATCATTATGCTGTCCAGCAGGTGCTTCCATGGTTTTGCCCTGCAGTGTGGACTGTTCGGTGATCCTGTCCAGTGAAGCTGTGGTCACAGAGTCTTATGCTTCACCCAGTACTTTGGATACTTCAAACCCTCTAGCAGAACAGTCTGAGGCACTGCTTACCTCAGTTGGTGTTGCAGTAATATTCACTTGTCTAGCAGCTGTTTTGGAATTACAGTCTGCTCTAATAAAACTTGATGAATTTCTGCCCAGCGAAGCAGAAGCCATTGAAATATTTTCCTCGTCAGCAAGTGTGTTAGATACCTTGCCCTGTACACAGTCTGATTTAACCAATGTTGTTGAGTCCCTCTCCAGTGTTGTAACAGCCGAGGAACTCCAGCCCTGTCCTCTGAATGTTTCAAAAGTCTTGCCCTGTAACATGGATAATTCTGACTCGCTGGAAAAAATAATAGAAATCTCAGAATTTCAGTCCGGGTTAATGAGTGTTTCTGAAACCCAGCCCTGTATCCTGGAAAATTCTGGTTCTCTGGCCGGTGTGGCAGAAGTTCCTGAGTCCCCTTCCTGTCCAGTGAGTTACTCAGTTTTGCCTAGTTCAGTGGGGATTGCTGCACTACTGACTTGTTTTGCAGCCCTTCATGAGCTCCAATCCAGTGTATTTGATGAGTCTCTGTCTAGTCCAGAAGAAGTTATGGGAACCCTGTCTAGTTCGGTGCATACATCAGAAGATTTGTCCTGTCTTGTAAATGCCCCTGAACATGATTTGTTAATAACTTTGCTGGAATCAGAGACATCTAAGTCTGATCCTGCATTTTTTAGTGAGAATCCAGTAACTGTGAAGTCTAGTCATGATGATTTTTTTTTGCCCAGTCCTGGTTTCGGTCCTACCTTGACTGACTTTGAGGTTTGCAGTTCCTTGACATGCCCAGAAGTCTCTCTTGTGCCGGTGTGCCCAGATGTGCTTCGTATGCCAGAGTGCCCAAGTGTGTCTGTGTTGGCGTGCTCACACGCTTCCCTAGTGGAGACATGTTCTGATGTTGCCGGTTGGCCTGCATGCCCGGAGATGGTTCTGGTCCCTAAAAACCCTGATCTTGATGTTTGTCCTTGTGACCCTGACTCTAGAGTTGCCCTGGGTTCCATAGGGGTTCTTGATGGTTCTCCATGTGAGCCTAAGGGGCGTTCTGACCTGTGGGGATCTCTTTGGAGCTTCCAAGTGTTCTGGGAGATCTCTGAGGAAACTTGTCCTGGTACCTTGGACTGGTTCAACGGTGGGTTTTGTGTTGGTGGGGACAGTTCCGGTGGGCATTGCAAAGGCTTTGGCGTTTTTGGACAGTCCCAGGAAGGCGGTGGGTATCGCTCAGAGAGTTTCTGGGGGCTTTTCTCTGGAAGTCGTGGTTCTGATGGGTGTCACACTGGGGCTTGTGGTGCTGACGGGCATGGTTCTGTGGGTTCTGGTTCTGATGGGTCCAGTCTTGTGGGGACTGATTCTGGAATTTGGTCTTGCCGGGCTGTCCCGGTCATCATGAATTATCAGTCAGATTGTTTTGTTGGGAATTTCAGTTTTGAAAAGCGTCTGGTATCTGCTTTTAAGGGGGGGGGGGGTAATGTTATGATCATGTCTGCAGCGTTTACTGCTGGCTGCAGTGGTATTGTAACCCAAGCAGTTCTGATGTCATTACATGCATTTTCTTGCATAGTTTGGTTTGCACTTAAACTAGTTGCTGATGCAGTCACTCTGAAATTAATGACAGTTTAACATGCTCTTGTGTAAACAAACATTGTCTGCTGCAGTGGAGGGGCAGTCCCTTTCCTGCAGGCTGCATATCATTGTCTGCCTTTTCCTGCTATCAGCCTGTGATTAATTACCATTCACTTGTGTGGGAATCTGCAGGTCTGCTCCCATTGGATGACCTCAGTATAAAGAACTGCTTCCTGCAATGTCTCATGGGCTACCATAGTCTCAGATTCTATCTGTTACTCTGCTCGTGCCCCACCTCGTTCCTGGTCCGTGTGGACTGCGCTGACTCCTGCGAAGGGGTCAGCGAGTCCTCCTAGTTCTGCTCTTGTTCTAGAAGTTGTTACTTGCTTGTCTTGTGTCATATATTGGTTCATCGCCAATATATACGCATACTTGCGCATTTTGTTATTTTCCTTGAATTCGTGTTACGTTGATACATCAGTGTCGCTGATATATACGTACACGAACTGTTTATATCCTGTGTTCCGTTAGTCAGCGTTCCAGCACGCTGAGCTAGTTATCCTGTTCCTGGTCCTGTTTGTGGATTGCGTTCATCTCTGCGAAGAGATAGCGAATCCTTCTGAGTCCTGTTCCCTGTATTACTCCAGTCTTAGTCAGAGTTCCTGCTTATGTCATATATCGGTTCATTGCCGATATATACATATGTTAGTCAGACGTTACGAATAGTTTCATTGATAGCTGTAATTGTAATACGCTAGGAAATCATACTTATTGTATATTTATCTGTGTTACGTTCATCTATCTTGATCCTGCTATTTTCTGACTATCCTGTCCTGTCTTTGTGAGGCACGCCATCGCCGCAACGCATTGGCTGCCTCATTCCAGTCTGTCTGGTTTTGGACGCTTGCTGTCGCTAAGTAGCCGCTAGCTAGCAAGCGTTCATTCTGTCTACTTGTTCTGATCTCCTCAGTCCTGGTTTATGCGCTCAGCGCTACTTTGCGCTGAGAGAGACGTTATTACGAAAGTGTTGTTTGTGGCTGTTCGGATCTGCACCGGCTCTGTGCACCACAATCTCCTATTGGAGTCAGTCCTCTCCTCCACTAAACTGGGGATATCCTGATCCCTTGTGCTGGTGTGTGTACCTCCTTCACGTCAGCTTATGTATTGTATGCTGACTGTGGAGATTACACCTCCAAGCTTAACACTTCTGTCCCCCTTTGTGCCTCCTACTGTCTCCCAGTGCTTCCTTCTGCCCCCTTTGTGCTTTTTTTTGTCCCCCATTGTGCCTCCTTCTGTTCCCTGTGTGCCTCTTTCAGCCTCTGTGTGCCTCCTTCTTTCCTCCTGTGCCTCCTTTTGCCCCCTTTGTGCCTCAATCTGTCCCCATTGTGTTGCCTCCTGCCCCACTTTGTGCCTCTTTCTGCCCCACTTTGTGCCTCCTTCTGTCCACCTGTGTGCCTTCTTCTGTCCCCCTGTCCCTCCTTCTGTCCTCTTTTGTGCCTCCTTCTGGCCCTCGTGCCTTCTTCTGTGCCCCTGTACCTCCTGCTGCCCCTCCTTCTGTCCTCCTCTGTGTCTCATTCTGCCCCCTATTGTGCCTCCTTTTGTCCCCCATCGTGCCTCATTCTGTCCCCCATGTGCCTCTTTCTGTCCCCTTGTGCCTCCTTCTATCCTCTTCTGACCTCTTCTGACCCTCGTGCCTCCTTCTTTCCCCCTGTGCCTTCTTCCTTACATGTATTTTCTGGTGAAACACTGCCACAATAAGTGTAATTTCTGTTGCAACACTGCTGCATTACAATTATTTTCTGGTGAAACATTGCCGCATAACGGTTATTTCCTAGTGAAACACTGCCGCATTACGATTATTTCCATGGGGGGGGGCCTCCATGGGGGTGGAGGGCGCCACAGGTTTTCTCGCCTGGAGTGACAAAATGGCCAGAGGCGCCCCTGGATTTGAGGGTCATCAAGATGAGGCAAGGGAAGGGGTGTGCACATTGCAGGGGCCCCTCAGTGTTTTTCTGGTAATCCCTATGATTTGTAGTTGCACCTCTGTTCTGCACTGTTTGCTTCAATGTTTACAAGACCTACAAGCAGTTTTAAATGTACAGTCACCTTATCTAGCTGCCTCATTGTCCATTTATACCTGAGAAAGATTTATGGGTCTATAAATAAAGAATAGATTGCTTCTCTGTTATATTTAGATAGGGTTCTCCTTTCTGCTCCATTGAAGCCAACGGTGGTCTCCACTTACAAAGTTGCGAATGTTATTTGGTGACGGATAAGGGGGCAATCAGGCCAAACACAATAAATATAGTGGTTTGAACAAAATTTGAACAAAATTGGTGATCTTTGGATCGCAAAGTGGCAATCCTACCATATAAGCAGCATGGTAGCGTAGTGATTAGCGCTCTCGCCTTGCAGCACTGAATCCCCGGTTCAAATCCCAGCCAGGTCAACGTCTGCAAAAAATGTTCTACCCGTGTCTGCGTAGGTTTCCTCTAGGTACTCCGGTTTCCTCCCACACCCCAAAAACTTACAGAGAAGTTAATTGGCTTCCCCCTAAATTGGCCCTAGACATGCACTACACGATAGATACATACATAGACATATGACCATGGCAGGGACTAGATTGTGAGCCACTCTGAGGGACAGTTAGTGAAAAGATGAAATACTCTGTACAGCACAGCGTAATATGT
Source organism: Hyperolius riggenbachi (assembly GCF_040937935.1). Taxonomy (NCBI): domain Eukaryota; kingdom Metazoa; phylum Chordata; class Amphibia; order Anura; family Hyperoliidae; genus Hyperolius; species Hyperolius riggenbachi. The sequence goes on along the minus strand of NC_090649.1, from coordinate 418,523,835 downwards.
CGGCGCTAAAAAAATACTTAAATAAATAAAATAAAAATCCCTTATGATCATTTAAGCTAATTGACACTTTTATAAATATGACAATCTGTAGAATGCCAGAAAAGTAAAAAGACATAGAAAAACATTGAGTACATACAGTAATACATTGCAAAAAGGAATACAATTGATAATATTGATATATATATATATATATATACAGTATATATATATATATATATATATATATATATATATATATATATATATATATATATATACACCCCTTGCACCCTGCTTAATTCATCAACCCTCTTATGTCTTCAGGAGAGAGAGGTACCGGTCCGTTGCAACAAAAACTTCCAGGCACAGGAACAACCTCAGGCGATAGCCATGCTTAATGGCTCACTTGAAAGCATTACAGAACAGAACTAAAAATGTTTGCTACCACTTTAACTCTTATACTGTCCTTGACTTGCAATATATTATTATTATTTAGTATTTATATAGCGTCGACATCTTCCACAGCACTGAACAGAGTATATATATAGTCTTGTCACTAACTGTCCCTCGGAGGAGCTCACAATCTACTCCCTACCATAGACATATGTCTATATTGTGTAGAGTATGTATTGCAGTCTAGGGACAATGTGGGTGGGGGGGGGAGCCAATTAACTTATCTGTATGTTTTTGGGATGTGGGAGGAAACCAGCGTGCCCAGAGGAAACCCACACAGATACGGGGAGAACATACAAGCTCCTTGCAGATGTTAACCTGGCTGGGATTTGAACTGGAGACCCAGCACTGCTCTAACCACTATGCCACCGTGTTGCCCAATGTAATATAATACATATATATTATCTGTTCTAGTATCACATTGTCTGTGTCCGTTAAGCAATTGCCAAGTCAAATTCCTATAAATGCAAACTTGTTTGGCCAAATAAAATTGATTTTGATTTTAATATATATTTAGCATTATATGAACTAATGACACGGGTCATGTTACTTTGGCAGGCTACATAAATATAAAAGTGTCTCCATGTGGGCTGCTTCACAACCCATAGGCAGATAAATTGTATACTATAGCAGTATTGGCTGCTTTTCTGAGCCTACACAATTTTCCAAAATCAAACTGACTGCCAAACCTGTCCTTCCACCCCATGTGACAGCTGCCTGGCTTCTGCAATAACCCAACACTAAGCTATAATATGGTCAGGGGAATAGGTGTGAGAGGACAATTTAAAGGAAAGAGGCGCCCTGGTATATAGAAAATAGATTAAAATAGATTTAAACCCATTAAAAAATGTATTGCAACCCACCTTTGGGAGTAGTATTTTGATTCCGTCAATTTATACATTCTTGTTCTGACATTCCTCTGTGTTTTTTTCTGCAGGATGCCAGAACACCCCCTCTTTTTTAGGTGTGAGAGGAGACTAATTAGGGTGGGTAAAGGCGTAGCATAGATGGAAGGGGTCATGGTTAGAGCAGTTGGAAACATGGCTGTACATATGAACCAGGAAATTAGGCCTCCGTATAACCAATTAGTAACAGTATCTGCTGTAGCGGTAAGGCTACATATTTTGCAGCCTTACCACCAGTAAGCTATGATGCAATACTTTACGGGATCTCTTTCCACCACAATCCATTTAACATTTTAACACTAACTTACAGTTACAGCATAAGTTTTAAAATGTATAAGTCCAGTTGCATTTAGTGGTGATCGTAATATTCTAATTGCAATTAAGCAAATTTTTACATAAAATTTTGCAATTATGGCTACACGTGTGATTTGGAAATTCAATTGATTTTGACATTTGTAATCTCACACCAACTTTAGCAGTTAATGGCAAAGGAGCCATACATGCTATTGTCTGCAGAATTGCTACATATGTTAAGGAGATTAATGGAAACATGTAGATTTTTTTTTTAAAAGATGTTATAGTTTTTGAGAAAATCAATTTTAAAAAAGCAAAGGAATAATGTTTTTTCAAAATAGTAAAATTACTTTTTATTGAGTTTAAAAAACACATTTAGGGCTTTTTCACACTGCAGGCAGTTTCGGCTTTTTTTGCCCGCGTGCATTTTTTAAAAACGCCCCCCCCCCCCGACTGCGTGGACAATGAATGTCTATGAGAAGGTTCATATCAGCGCGGGTCATGCGCTGTCCATTCAGTAAAGTGGTGTGTGGACCATTTTAGAGGCAACTCCGGCCCTCAATGGAATGTATAGGAGAAAAGCAAAACGCTCACAAAATCATTTTGTGTAGCGATTGCGTTCGCGTTTTAAAGAATAAATACATTGTATTTATTCTTTTCCAGGTCAAAGAGTTCACTTTCTGACTTGCGTCAGGGAGTGAATTACAAAACCGTTTGGAAAAAACGCTTAGAAAACTGCTAAGCACAAAAATGAATCACCCACCCAAGCACCGGGAATCGGAAAAAAAAGATGCCTCAAAAAAAGCCCACCGCGGACGAATACGTGAGCAGAACACAATGTGAATAAGCCCTGACTTTTCATTTTTAGTTTGTCAAAAACTACAAGGAGTTTTTTTTAAAAAATGTTGGCTCCTGATTACATACAAACAAAATGAATGATGATTTTTCTCAAAATGTGGCATTACGGTTTTGCATTGTAATTGCAAATAATTATGCAAAATTACGGATATGAACAATTTTTGCTCACTACTGCATGTTATTTTTGTAATTTTCAAACAATATAATAGTTATGTAAAAGGCACCTCTTCCCTTACTCTCTCTCTCTTTCTCTATAGATATATCTTTTTCTCTCTCTTTCTCATTCTCTCTCTCAGTTTTTTAATATACATACAGTATGTGTAAGTAATGGTTGCTAGGGTGACGTTATTGCTTCATATAATATCCCCACATATTTCTGCTGTTGTATTCTGTGCACAGCTTTGTTTTCAAGGTCGTTTTTATTTACAACACTAAACTGCTCTATCAACAGCCGGAAGCAGGCTCTAAATTTTTTAAGGTGTGCTGATTGCTGGTTCTTTATAACAGCTTTTCTGCTATTATTAGAGCATCCTTACAATGATTTATGAAGGGTGATGTGCAATGGAGACACAGGAAAGACCATATTAAAGTTTACCTTAACACTGGGGTCATTGCAAATGTAATGGTTTTGGTATCAGTGTATATCTTATCAGCTTCTCCGTTACAGGAATATGCAGTAGTATACAAGTCCAGTATAGAGAGAAAGGCTGAGATTTTAAGGAAATGATTCTACAAACATTGTTAATATTTTATACATGTGTATTATATTGGACTATAGATAGTCTGGTTTAAATAAGCATATTTTAAAGTCCAAGGGCTGCAGTCTATAGCAGTCTATCTCTCTAGATACCATGGGAGAGGAACTAGATGGTTGTACTCCTAAGGCTCAACACACACCATACAATCTTGGTTTTTCAATCTTACCACTTTCATGTAGTATAAGAGCTTAGCCAATCAATAATTCAAGGTACAGACGCTCCGGCATATACGACGCACCCAGATTTAGAGGGCAAAAATCAGGAAAAAAAGAAAAAACTAAACCTAGGTGTGTCTATGATGCAGGGGTGTCTTAAGGACTTTTTACCCCCCCCCCCTTTCCAGTTACATTACATACTATTACACCACATAAGGGGACAGTGTTATGATTGTTTGTTCCCATGTTGCCTGCCTATGTTCCTCTATGTGGTCAGTGTAGCGATTGGCTGTTCCTGTGTCCCCCTGTGCTGTGTCCCCCTGTGCCTGCTGTGTCCCCCTGTGCTGTCTCCCTGTGACTGCTGTGTCCCCCTGTGCTGGTCCTGTGCTGTGTCCCCCTGTGCCTGCTGTGTCCCCCTGTGCTGTGTCTCCCTGTGCCTGCTGTGTCCCCCTGTTCTGTGTCTCCCTGTGCCTGCCGTGTTCCCCTGTTGTGCCTGCAGCCCCCTGTGTCAGTGTCCCCCTATTGTGGCAGTGTCCCCCTGTTGTGGCAGTGTCCCCGTTGTGCCAGTGTCCCCCTGTTGTGCCAGTGTCCCCCTGTTGTGCCAGTGTCCCCTGTTGTGCCAGTGTCCCCTGTGGCAGCGTCCCCTGTGCCTGTGGCCCCGTTGTCCGTGTGTCCTCCAGTGCCGGTGTCCCCCTGTGCAGGCAGTGTGAGTACACATACATTACCTGCTCCTGCTGCCGCGCTCCTGGCTCCCTGATCCTCTTCTTTCATCTACCGCTGCCCGCTGCCTCCCCCGCCGAACATCGCTGGCCGGTCTTAGCCGCAGGGATACGCTATCAGCACACCATGAGCCGGGGTCACGCATGCCGCCGAACAACGCTGGCCGGTCCTAATTAGCCGTGCAGGGATACGCTATCAGCGTGCGCCGGGTCGCACATGCGTATGCGTGACCCCGGCGCACGTGGTGTGCTGATAGTGTATCCCTGCGGCTCATTAAGACCGGCCAGCGATGTTCGGCGGCATGCGTGACCCCGGCTCGTGGTGTGCTGATAGTGTATCCCTGCGGCTCATTAAGACCGGCCAGCGATGTTGGGCGGGGGCAGCAGCGGGCAGCGGTAGATGGAAGAAGAGGATCGGGGAGCCAGGATTGGAGCCAGGAGCTCGGCGGCAGGAGCAGGTAATGTATATAATGCTTCTCTGCGCACCTCTGCATCCCGAAATCCGTACCTTCGCCGCATAAGACGCACCCACTTTTCCCCCAACATTTTGGGGAAGAAAAAGTGCGTCTTATACGGCGAAAAATACGGTATTTTCAATCTGTTGGCCCTTATACTACATAGATTTGGTAAATCTGTACAACCAAGATTGTATGGTGTGTGTTGAGCTTAAGAGACTTTCTAGGGCCAATTATTAGCTCTTAAACAAACTGGGCCAACATGAGTGAGTGCCTTTTGGGTCTTTCGGTCCAGACCTAAGGGCACTGTTGTTGTACAGAACTGAGGAAGCAGGCAAAGTCTTGAGAAATGCATTGCCCATTTTTTTAGTGTTTAACCACTTAACGACCGCCTAACGCCGATAGGCGTCGGCAGGTCGCAGGTGGTTTCCCATGGAAACCTTTCCATGTCAGTTCACGGAGGGTGTCTCCGTAAAAAGTCTGTGGCTCGCAGGCTAAATGTAAACACGCGGGGAAGAAATCCCTGCTGTTTACATCATACGGCGCTGCTGCGCAGCAGCACCGTAAAGCCTATCAGAGGCGGCGCAGGACGCATCGCCGTCCTGTGCCGCCCAGAGGACGGAGGGAAGGGAGGGAAAGAGAGTGAGGCCTGATATCGCTGCGGAGGGGGCTTTGAGGAGCCCCCCCCCCGCTATACGCAGCAAGCCAGCGGCGATCAGACCCCCCCCAGCAGGACATCCCCCTAGTGGGGAAAAAAGGGGGGGAAGTCTGGTCGCCCTGGCTATTATACGATCTGTGCTGTGGGCTGGAGAGCCCACGCAGCACAGATTCCAGCAGCATAGCCTGGTCCTTAAGTGGTTTAATAAACCTTATTTATCCAGTCATATTGGCCTTTTTCTGCAGGAGAGATAAAACCAGCACTACCTTTCATTTTTAAACAGTTTTTTATTTTATTAAAGAGATACTGAAGCAAAAAAAAAATTATGATAAAATGATTTTTATGTGTAGTACAGCTCAGAAATAAATCATTAGAAGCAGAGACATAAGTCTAATGTTGTTTACAGTACAGGAAGAGTTAAGAAACTACAGTTGTTATATATGCAAAAAAGCCATTGAGCTCTACGACTACCACTACGAAGTTGCAGAGAGCTCTGAGTTCTGAAGGTTGTTATCTGAGCTTTCAGTTAAGAATTTTCTTTTTCTCTGCCAGACGACAGGTCAATAGTTCACAGCCTGCTCTGTAAAAACATTTAGAATGCTGAATGTTGTGTAAAATGCACATATTAGAGAATAACGCAATGTTAGAAAAAACACTATATAACTTAAAATAAAAGTATGAGAATATTTTCTTTGCTACTAATCTTCTAGTAATTATCCGTACTACACAACCAATTCATATATCATAATTTGTTTTCACTTCAGTGTCTCTTTAAATTGGAGGCCTCTGAATAGTGATGGATGAACATTGCGAATGAACCGCGACCATTTGCTACGTTTCCCACGAACCCTATTGACTTTAATGGCAGGTGAACTTTAAAATAATTCAGGCCTCTTTTACACTTGCCTTGCAAGTGTGTGTTGCATTACCCAGTTTTGCCACTGGGTAACGCAACTACAATGAAAGGCAATCATTTATCGCAGTGTGCTAAAAGTTCTCGATCGGACGTCAACTCACCACAAAGTCAACAGTGCGTTACCACAGTGATGTAGTGGCAGCGGTATGCACAGGGCCGGATTTGTACTCTTTACCGCCCAAGGCCAATGTCACCAGCCGCACCCCTTCAGTATAGGTAGCGAAATGACCCCTTCCCTCTAGTATAGGTAGCCAGATGACCCCTCCCCTCTTTCCCTCTAGTATAGGTAGCCTGATGACTTCCTTAATCCCTCCTTTCCCCTCCCTCCTTTCAGTACAGCTTGCCTCCACACTGCAGCAGCCATCAGTGTCACTCACTTCTCTGCTCGTCTCCAGTGCAGAAGCTTCCTCTTCCCCTCTGTCTCCAATGCTGCACAACGCCAACGTGCTTAGAGAGCAAGGTGGCCACTGCACAGGTGGCTGGCAGCAGGGAGATCACTCTCTCTCCTGATCTCCCGGCATTGCAGCATTTGCAAGCTTGCAAATGCTGCACTAGTGAGTCTGCTGCTTTGGTGCCCTTGTTCCTGTGGTGCCCTAGGCCATGGCCTAGGCCTAAATCCGGCCCTGGGTATACATGTTAGTCAATGGGCGACACAGACTATTTAAATATGTTCGCAACAGCAGTGCCAGCACTGGGAATCCCAGTGACATATTTCCTTTGCAGCAGGGAGTACGTCACGCAGCAAGGGGCGGTGAGTGGTGGTAAGGGGTGTGTTGGTTGGGGAGGGGAAGGACATGTGGTGGGGAGGGCACTATGCACATAACCCTGTCAGCAAACTCTGCTACAGGGTCATATGAATAACGTTTTTGGCAATGCAGTGCGATACAATGGGGACAGAGCATTGCACCGCAACGCTATGGCCAGGCAAATCTGATTCACACTTGGTGCTTTGGCAGCGCTTTGCTGATCGCGGGCAATCAGCAAAACGCTACTGCTAATATATCCCTGTGGATACATTCTCACTGCAGCGTTTTCAATTGCAATTAACCGCAAACGTGATGCTTGCAGAACTTTGGGGATGATTGCTCTGCGATTCTCGTTCTGTTAAACAGGAATCACAAGCACAAATCACAGTAAAATTAAAAGATTTTGACCGCCAAATCGCGATCGCTAGTGCTAGTGGATGTTGGTTAAGTAATAGCACAAACACAATTATGATTAATGTATTCTAAAGGCTGCTTGTTTTTTTACTTTTTATCTGTTTACTGATTTAAATGTTTTGTTTGTGCTTTTTATGGGTCCAATTTTAACACCAAATATGGATACTGTTTTGTGTGGTTCCTGATTTTTATTTGCATTTCACTTTCAAGTTCTGTAGAGTTCTAAAAGTTAATGGTAAAAAACAAATGTAACCAAGGATACCATACATGGCTTTAATTTACTTATATCTCTAGACAACATGCAGTGCATCCTTCTGGCTTACAGATTTTATTATTACAGTTTTACTACTAGCTTCCTGATCCTGAATTTAATCTCACATTTGTAGTTCCAGCTGTCCAAACACTGCTCATTTACATGATTCTAGACTCATGACTAATACATTACACCATGTATTAAATATTGGAATGGTTAGAACAACAGTATTCACAGCACATAACGTGCTGCCATGATTTTAATAGAAAATTGAAAGGAAATGGAAATCTCTAATTGGTTTGCTAACTCCTTCCTGTAGAAACAGAGGAAATCATTTAGGTAATTTACACATAACAAGAACTGAACCATTTAAGTACATGCCCAGGCCTGGATTTACATCACAGAAGCCTATAGGCACAGACGTCCTGGCACCCTAGACTTCACCCTCCATGAACCTACAAACCCCCGACGAATCACACAACAAGTGTGCTGGCTGTCCCAGCTGTCACTTCCCCCTTAGCTCTCTTTCCAATCATAGATAGCTACAGGAGCCGCTTAGTATTTGGTAGTCAGAGCTAACCTCAATATTAAGTAGCTAGAGGTGCGCCTAAGTAATAAGTAGCTAGAGGTACCCCAGACTGAAGGGAGATCTGGTCAGTGGAATGATGAGTCCCGCATTAGTAACCTCTCATTTACACTCCATTCGGGACTCTGCATAGGGAAGGTGGGAGAGACGCACTAGGGGAGGGGAGTGAGCTGCCTTTCCATCATAAGGCGCCTATAGGCACGTGCCTACAGTGCCTTATGGTAAAGCCGGCCCTGTGCATGCCGCATGTAGTGCCTGTGTTGGAACAGGAAGGCAGTTGGTTCTGGTTCTCTCATGAAGCAAGGTGAAACACTTGCATCAGGCGCAGAGATTACAGGGGCGGCATGTTTGTACTGTGTGTTTACACTTACAGCATGCAGTCAGAGTAGGAGGAGAAGTGAGAGGAGAGTGAGGGAGGGAAAGAGGTCATCATTGGGGAAAAGCAGCTTGTAGTTCTGTGTGAGGAGTCTGACAGTGAGTGAGGGGGGAGGCAGGAGAACAGCAGTGTTTCAGTTGACTTGCACAGCAGAAGGGAGGAGGTGGCACTGCTGTCCTGACTAAGGAGGAATGGAGGATGGCCGACTGGCTGAGGGTGAGCAACTTGTTTGTCACAGACTCACAGCCAGCCAGTGTGCTATTGTGTTGAGATGCAGCATGTCATGTGAGAGCATTAAATGAAGCAAAGTAAATTGTTGAGTGCCGTACGATCATTCCAAATTGGGGGGGGGGGGGGGGATGTGTGGGCGCATTTACACGAGTTTGCCTCGGGCAGCAAAAACTCACCAGCCCTGAAGGCAGTCCATGTGTAGTTTGCAGTGTAGTGTGTGGACAATTATACAGGGGCTGCACGCACAGGCAGGGCTGTTTCTAGACATAGACAAACAAGACTATTGCCTAAGCATGCTATTATTATATTATTATAAACAGCTAACATTATGGCAATAACCTACCTGCAAGATATGAGTCAGTGATTTTGTCTGTGATTTTAATTTGAATGGAGTAACAGTTTTGGGACATTTTATGTTTTGCTATTGAAGCTTGATTGTCAGCCACAAAATCAATCTCCATTTACCCACCGCTCTGTGTTTATTTTGTAGTCTACATCCTGACCCTGCATTCCAAGCATTCCAATAAAATCATAAATGTTTCTGCTGCAATGAATCTTATTTCAGTCAGTCTTGCCCCTTTCTGGTACATTGTCTGGGGGGAGGAGGGGGGCTTGTTATCTTTCACATTCCTGCTCCTCACAGATTGGCTGAGGGCAGTTCAGTGTAACTTGAGTTTGAGAAGGGAAATACACTTCACCCCTCTGCAGAAACATGATCTATGTTGAGCTCACATGTTTAAAAAGCAAGTTATGTATGACAGAGCAGTTTCTAGGGGGAAAAAGAGTAAGGGAGGGAATGACATCACAATTTGGCTGCAGTCAGAGGCAGTAAAGATGGAAAATGCCTGGAACAGTTTTCTCTTTATTTACTATTCACTGCAATCAAAATCTGGACAGCACAATACATACAGTATCTTATGTAAGTAGAACAATTATGTATCTACTTTTATATGTGTGTGTTTTTTTTTCCTGGCTGGCTGTCCCTGCTGCTTTAAAAGCTAAATTTTCACTATGAGACTGTCCAAAAAGCAATGTTTGGAAAAATATATGCCTAACAGACATTGTGTAAAAGTTTACTGAAACTATGGTGTACTTAGGGGGCAAGATTTCATTGATTATTCTATGACACGTAGCCAACCCTAGAACTTGTTAACAACTAATTTAAAACCTCTCATTAGCAGAACATTTGTGGCTTAATAAGTCTAAGTTTGACATGACAGGTGCTAATAATGTGCTCATTAAGTGTTTAATTGTTACATATTTGTTCTTTGTTGAGTATCCTAACACCTCTGGATTTCTGTGCTGTTGTTCCTGTCGAATTATCTTTGGTAGCTTTGCAACTCCATTTATTATTTTTTTCTGAAAATAAGCTGTGTTTCCTTATTTCACTCTTTCAGTGCAGATTGGGAAGCTACAGAAAATATAGTAATGTTCAAATTATTTCAGAGCTCCCAGGAAGACAGAAAACGTAAAGGGGCTCACTAAAGATACAATCTTGATTGTACAATGTTAGCAAATCTATGTGGCAGAAGGGTTAATTGAGTGAATATATTTTGAACAGATACTTTGGGTAGTCCCTCATATTACATAAAAGGGTAAGATTGTACAATCAAGAATGTATCTCCAATTGTCACCTTAAAGCGGACCTGAACTCTTGCAAAGGAGACAATGAAAAGTCTTTATACTATATACATGCCCTTTTTCAATTATTCTTTCTCCTAAGTACCTTTTTCCTGACTTTTTGGTGCTTTTTCAATTCCAGAGTGCTGAAATTTCAAAATATCATCTAGGAGAAAACTCAGGTGAAAAAGTGAATTGCATATGGCCCATAGAGCCATATGCAATTTAGTTTTTCACCTGAGTTTTCTCCTAGGAGATAATTTTTTATCTTCGATTTTAAATAACTTCCCAGCACTTTTTAACTACAAAAGTACCAAAAAGTAGGTGAAAAAGTACTACAAAATTATTTTGAGAATTTTCTTGCTTTCTGGTGGCTTAGAAGACATTTTGTTGACAAGTTTAAAAATATCACCCAGGAGAAAACTGAGGAGAAAAGTGAATTGCATATGGGCCATAGTTGCTTAAAAAATTCACTTCTCTGTACTCTGCCAAGGCAGTTCTCCGTATAGTGAACACCGAGGCTTAACCCTTTCAGTACCTTCTGCAAAAGTGAAAACAAGTTTTTTAGGACTTTCATAATTTGTAATGAAGATTTTTTTTTTCCCGTAAAGGTCATCATGCTGTGACTAATCTTTTAAACAGAGAGGAAGTTTTGAGTTTCGTTCCACTTTAAGACAGATTCTTCAGATATATCAGTGCAATATCTCAATAGCCTAAATGGGGGTCATGGACAGAGTCAGTGGAAACCTAGACCACCTACATTGTTTGCTACACATAGACCTGCTCTCAGAACAGCACCCTACAAAATGCTGAAGCTTTAGCTATGACCCAGATCCAGGAGTGATTTTTACATTATCCCTTGCAAGGAGCCCTCATGCCCAAGTTCCAAAAACATCTATTTGGGTAACATTCCAGTCTCTTGGCTAAACCTTTATTGAACACTGTTCTGCACATCCTTGTCATTCCATTTCCTTACATCTGTTTGGGAAGCATCCCTGTCCCTTGGCTAAACCTTTGTCAAACACTGTTCTGCCCCTCCTTTTCATTCCATCTCCTTACATCTGTTTGGGGGAGCATTCCTGGGGCTAAATGTTTGTCCCCTGAGGAAACATTGTTAGGCCTGCTGGCTAACCCTCTTCTTAAAACCACCCATAGTGCATTCCATAAAGCTTGGCGCCAATTAAGTAATATCTCAACTACCCAAGCACATCATCCTGGCCATAACACTACCTTCCTAACAGTGATGACCCGGAACTGTTTGTAGGCGAACAGTTCACGGCGAACGCCAGTGAACATTTGCAAAGTTCACATTCACCCCATGGTAAAGTATGGGGTAAACGTTAAGTTTGCAAATGCTTTCCGTTGTTTGCTTCAAACTATTCTCCCACGAACTACATGACACTGGACACAATGGGAGGAGAAGGCTAGTGGTTGTAGTTATTCTCCCTCCAACAAGTGCTGAAGTGAGAAGTTGCGGGAAATTAACTTCACAGCCCCATCCAGAACTTAATACAGGTAGTCAGTTAATCAGGTGTAATTACTCTTTCCAAAATGCTTAGAATTCTTAGAATTAAATTCTTAGAAATCAACCCAGTTTAGTTTTTCTGTTCCATACACATTATCAGACAGACGCTCAATAATATAGAGATTTATAGCGTATGACAAGCTACAGCTAACATTGATCATTTTTTGAATATTATCATTCCAAGTCATAAATCTTCTTTTATTTGAACTGCTGCTCTAAATTTAAATCATTTATAAAAATTATTTGCTCTACATAGTAACAGCCGGTTTAATTTAATCAAGATACAAAGTTTAATTGTGAATCCAGCAGAATAGAACATTTTGGTTATTTATGCTTGCAATAAAATCAGCCCCTGCAATTTCCGTTGTATGCATGAATTGGCCTATATTGAGTCCTACAGAGGAACGATTAATACGGTTCATATTTCTAATATTAATTTTTATAATTTTATTGTTATAAACTATTGTCATAAATGTTTCATTTGTACTCTTCACATTATAAGAAGCAATTTATTTAAATAGGCTTAATTATTCTATAAACTCCCTGGTGTCAACCATTAAAGCATGCATGTCATGAATTTAGTTCTAAACCTACCAAGTTATGGAAAGAGAAGTCCTCTTGAAGAAAACTCCACCTACAACTTCACCAACCTGGTAGAGAATAGGGGAGCTTTGATTTTGTGACCCTCTGCCATTAACCTTTTATGTTACAAAAGAGCACAAAAACTTGCCATGCATGGGTTGATAGTGGTTCAATCCAGCAAGCAATTGACCACTCCCTAATTTGAAATGGTTTGGGGAGCAATGATTGGTCTACCACATTGCACATTTGACCTTGATCAGATCTTAGCAGAACTCTTTATAGAAAATTGATTGATCCATAGCCTCCACTAATATTTTTGAATTAGTACAAAGCTGAAAATAACAAATTTTTCTAGCATTTTTCTCCTGTTAGACTCAAACCACTTGAAAGGCAGCCACTAGGGGCACACTCGGTAGGCAGTAGCAGTGTTAGGGAGTCTTGTCCAAGGACTCCTTATGGAATAGGTACTGGCTTACTGCTACATGGTTTACTGGTGACCAATAAGTGGCCTTCAATCTCCTGTTGAATCTCTTTCAGCATACTCCATCAATATTTACTGTGGTGTCTTATTTAGCTTTTGATGTATCTTTCTGAAGTCAGTTTCAAGTTTATCAATCAGACATGATGAGGCCAACAGACCCCTGGTAGTTTTGATCACAGTGCATATATGTCAACCTGTAGAACACATTTTGTGAACAGATGGCTGTTCAATGAGATCCTAAATCAAAGACATGCTGGGTCTTATATACTGAAGTTCTTCAAGAAGGGATATAATTAAAGATCATAAGTAGGGCAGCATGGTGGTGTAGTGGATAGCACTCTCGCATTGCAGTACTGGGTCCCCAGTTCAGATATCAGGGAAGAACAGATCGATGGGAAATCTTGCACTGCTTGAACTAGTAGACCAGCAAGTTATCAACACCCTAGCAGCTCCTCAATGCTCGGCTGTATAGCAGACTTGTAAAAAATAAACAAAAGAGGAGGAGCACTCCATAGTGTGATAACCTTTAATAAGGTAAAAACTGTGCAATATAAATTCACTTACTGTGTGGCGATAAAAGCAAGAATATATCTTGGTTTAAAGCTCTTAGAGCAGCATCCAACGGGGTGCAACCTGGGAACTGCTGTGGCCAGCAGTTGGGATCCAATTGGAGGGAGGACCGTGGATCATGGGATCGTGGAGCTTCCATGTGTTAGTGATGTCATGACACATTTCGCATATCCATGCCTTCGTCAGGTGACATCACCAGCACACACATAGGGGTCTAATTAGTGAAGCATAGGGAGGAAATAGTGGGTGGTTTATTGCCCGCATATGCGACCAAAGGGGCAGGGCAAGTGTGGTGACATCAAGGTGCTTAATGCAGGTGTCTGATTGGGCATGGGGTGGACCCATTCAGCAGCATGGGTGATCGCGCATGTACAGGTGTGGCAAAGGTACTGGCATCTCCATAGATCCTCTGCAGCGTCAGCCATCACTGCAGGTTTCTTTCATGAAGACCTGAGTCATCACTGCTGAACCTTCACCTTCCTCTGTCCCCCTCCCACCATGTTGCATTGGGGATAGTAGATGATGCAAAATACAACTGGTGGCGCCGTAGTATGTCAGCCTCGGCTCTTGGCTTTCAGACATGAAACCCTCCATCCTTCCAGAAACTGTATGAGCCAAAACCAATCCCGGGTACAACCCCCGTTTGTACTTGGCAAAATGAATGATTCTGATTCTGATAGTGACCAGGAAGTCCTGCTCACCACAAAAAGGAAGTGGTGCTGACAGCTAATAGGAGCGTGATGGGTCGGAGTGTCTCCTAGGAGACACGTCCCGACATCACTCTTTACTAGGAGGCTTACAGTGGTTCCGGAAACATTAACTGTCTGTATAAACAAGTATAACTAGAAATATTGAAACATTTGTAAGAAATATATCTACAAAAAAATATATAAATACGTGAATAAATGAATACATTCAGATAAGGGTATACAAGTACTGTAAGTGGAGAACTCTTGATGCATGGAGGGAAGGGGGTTTCTGGTGGAAATGACAGCTTTGGATGTGGGAATTGGGGGGGGGGGGTGGTGTGAGGATCTGCTTGGCTGCCTGCGCAGGCAGGCAGCCTTTTGACCACTGTTCAGGTCTGCATTCTGCAGGTCTCTGGAAGAGAGACGTTTTGTCAGTATTGCAGCTTGCTGCTGAGGAATTTGCATACACTCGTTATGCAAATCCCCTACCTGCTTCCTTTGATGACTGGCAGTATAAAGAGCTATATTTCCCAGAGTCCTTTGCTGGTCATAAGGGTTAGTCCTGTGGAACACTCTTGGAGTGTCAGCCTTGCTCATTGTTTGAATATTAGTTTAGAGTAATTCCTGGAACTGCATTAGGCAGATTCCCTAGTGCAGTTAGGATTGCATATCTTTTTTGTTTGTCTGTTGCGATTGTCCTGTCCCAGCGGTGGTCGACAGGAAGTCGTTCTGATCTTTGTTCTTGGAGTCTAGCTGGAGCAGCGGTTGCTACCAGCTATCTCATCTGATCTGTCTTGCCAGGATCACACTCGCCTTGCACTAGTGCTGTGGATCCGTCTGATCTCCATCTCTCTTTCTATACCAGGATCGCACTCGCCTTGCGCTAGTGCTGTGGATCCGTCTGATCTCCATCTCTCTTTCTATACCAGGATCGCACTCGCCTTACGCTAGTGCTGTGGATCCTATCTCTCACTTATTCCTGTTTTCGGGTATCTGTCTTGTCTGCTACGAACGCTTGCTGGAGGCTCAGTGAGGTAACCGTTAAGCAAGCGCTCGCGTCCTCTGTTTCATGTTTGTCTGTCAGGGGTTAGTTAGGCGTGCTTGTCTCTGTTGTGCTTATCACGCGGAGACCGCGCATAAATGCGTGCACTGTTGCGAATGAGTGCGGTGTTCGCGTTTAGCTAGCGTTTGTTCTTTTCCTTATCTTCTCATTGTATGTTTTGCTGTGCCTTTGCTACTCTCGTGCTCTGCCTTGCTGTAGCCTTGTGTCACCTCTGGCAATCGCCTCTCTCACGATTGCGTTCCTACTTCATATCTGCTGTTGTGTATGCACCGTTGCGGGTTGGCGACTAGTTTGGTGCACACACATACAATCTGTCCCTGTGCTCATTCTCTTTCACAATCACTTCTCTTGCGATTGCGTTCTCACTTGGTTTCCTTTGTTGTGTTTCCGCCGTCGCAGGTTGGCGGCTAGATTGGTGGACATACATACATTCCTCATCTGTGCTTATTCAGTCTTGTGTCGCTGTTAGCAATCGCCATCTCTGGCGATTGCCTTCTCTCCTGTTCTTCATGGTTGTGTATGCACTGTCGCGGGTTGGCGACTAGATTGGTGCACACACATCCCCTCTGTCGCTTTGCTCTCTCTCCTTCAGGGCTATCTTGCCCTGCGTTTCTTCCCTTCGTGCAATTCCTGTCTTGCATCTGTGGCAGGGCAGAGGAACTGTTCCTCTGCACTCCACAGCTCCTCCTGCCGACAGGAATTTCCCTCTACAGGTGCATTGCACCTTTTGCTGGGTTCCCTCAAATTACACGCTTGTGGAGGATTTCCGCAGTGTCAGCGCACGTCTTGTGCGCTGATCACAGAGAGAATTCCACAACCGTTACAGGTGGAAAAACACCTTAGGTAAGAGGAAGTGTGTGTGGGGAGGGGGTAAGGGAGAGGGGGGGCAGGATTATGGAGAGGGGAGGGGGGGGTATGGGGGTTGAAAGGAGAAGGTAAAAGAAAACTGTGTCTTTTTCTATTTCTTCATTGAGCTCAGTTGGTGTCAGTGTGTTCAGCTTAATAATCGCATAGGCTTCTCTCTTGCATGATTTCCTATATCTGTGGGCTGCGGGTAGTTCTGACTAAATGGTTTCCAGGCCCATCACTGTCAGATTTAGTCCTGTTTGTCCAGAAAGTGTCGGGGCACGCTGTGGCTTTGGGCCCGCATCCTCGATACCTGGTTTGTGCTCTCCAAATCCTTTATGTAGTGGGCGTCAGGTTCTGCCCACATAATATTTAGGGCAGCTCCTTGCAAACCCCCACTCCCCTCCCATAATCTGGCCCTCCTTTCTCCTTTGTCTCCCCACTTCCTCCCACCTCAGGTGTTTTTCCCCCCTCTCCCCTTGTAACTACTTTTACAATCAATGATGTAGCAATAGTGGATTTAGAGGCTGGTGCCACACCTGAACCTGTGGACCCAAGAGTCCACCTAAAGTGCTTTCTAGCCACTGAATTACCTCGTCATTTTGGTATAGTGGTAATAATAAGTGATGGTGTTCTAATTCAGCAGTTTACACTAAGATACCAATCATGCCAAACACTACACTTCAGCACCCAAGCTAGTAGACCGGGTCATGGGGAGGCCACTCACACCATGCTTCATTTGACATCAGTGCTTCCTTCTTTCTGTTTGTCTATGTAAATACACCACCAGTGAAAGTACAGTATTAAAGGAATACTTAAGGGAAAAAAAAAATGACATTTACTCACCCGGGGCATCCCTCAGCCCCCTGAAGCTGGATGGTGCCCTCGCAGCCCCGCTCCGATCGTCCTGTCCCCGCCGGCGGCTACTTCCAGGTTCGGCGACAGCCGCCAACAGGCTGGGAACGCGGCTGATTTTCCGCGTTCCCACTCGCTATATGCTGCTATAGCGTAGCTATATACGCTATAGCAGCATATAGCGAGTGGGAACGCGGAAAATCAGCCGCGTTCCCAGCCTGTCGGCGGCTGTCGCCGAACCCGGACGGCGGGGACAGGACGATCGGAGCAGGGCTGCGAGGGCACCATCCAGCTTCAGGGGGCTGAGGGATGCCCCGGGTGAGTAAATGTCATTTTTTTCCCCCTTAAGTATTCCTTTAAGTACTCCTATAAGTAAAGGCATTGTGTACAGACTGTGGAAGGTTGTCTATATTTTAGGATAGGATTGGATTCTATTTATTATTAAACTGTCCATATATTTATGGCCTTTGTTGATAATTTGGAGATGTCAATCTATGCACCTGGGGCTTAACTAGAGGAGAGCAGCACCTTCAATCGCAGGTGGGCCCGGAGCTGCCATGGCCCCAACTACCAACCTTCCATTCCTCCGATACCAGGGACCATACTTCAGATCAGGTGTTTTTTTGGCTACACTTGTCATGGGTGTGAAGATAATGATAGCCACATTTGTTTTATGACCCTTGGGAGATGGTCCCCAAGGCCATGGAGGGCACAAAGGTGAAACAAAGGAAGGGGAGTGAACATTGGGTGGCCCAGCAAAGTTTTGCAGGGGGCCCCATGAATTGTAGTTATGCCCCTGTATGCATTACTGACTATACAGTGGAGGTATTATTTATTATATGTATTGGAGGCTTCAGTCAATGTGGACGGGCATGGCTTGCACAGCCATGACCGAGCTAAGGAGTGGGTGGGGAGGTAACAAAACAATGGCCACAGTCTAAATACTGTAGGGAAATACATGTCTTGTGAACTGGGCAAACTGGAGGAAGAGTTGTAGTTTGCTTTCTTTAACTTGGATGCAAGAATACCTTGTCTCAGCACTGGCAGTAAAGAGATTAAAGTAAGGGAAGATCAAACATTGGACTTAGCAGCACCGTTCTCAGGGGACATTATAGTAGTTTGCACTTTATCTAACCTATGTTTTAACTTCAAAATATTTGATTTCATCATTAGCGAACAAGGAAAAAAGAAAAACAGTTACAGAGAACATGTGATTGAATAGAATACATAGTGATAATAGGAATATGTGGATGAAAGTGTATTGACCTTCAAACACAATATAAAATTCTTCTTGCGGGAGAATATGAACAGATTAGTAAAGCAATAGATCAGTGCTTTTATAACCTGACCAAACAATATTGTATATTTCTTAAAGGATACCTGGCTTGAGGTTGTAGATTGAAAAAGTAAGCACAGAGGTATGTACGGTACATGTTTTCTCTACATACCCCTGTGCATTGTCTCTTCCTCTGCTTGTTCCCCCATAACCCTTCCCTATATAAAAATTATTACTATCTGAAAGTCAAACTCAACAAACTTCAATGTGAATCAGAAGCGATATGTGACAATAATGAGATAGACACATTCACATATGATGCTAGCCCTACTAAGAAGTCCCTTTCAGTTTTCCAGTATAGGAATAGTTAAGTTGTTATATATGCAAAGGGGCTTCTCTGAGTCAGTCCCTTTTTCTGAAGAGCTTAAACAGCCAAGGGTGGAAAAGTAAGAGACAACTTGAGATAAAGTTTCAATGCATGAAAGTTTAAAAAGCTATTACTTATGCTTTGCTTTACAGCTTAAAGCAACACTTCCGAAGCAACACTTTCAATCTATTTTTACTCACCTGGGGCTTCATCCAGCCCCTAGAAGCCATTTCAGTCTCTCTCCATACCTCCGGTCCTCCTCCTGTGCAATGCGTGGAGCCTCACAGGCGCAGTATGCACCAGTTAACATGGATGTGCGGGCATGAGCAACAACCCACCAGCGGGCCAGCAATCATTATGGCAGCCAGCAGGACACTGCGGGAGACCGGAGCTATGGCGAGGGACTGAAATGGCTTCTAGGGGCTGGAGGACTGTTTACTGCTGTTGTGTACTATTAAAAAACAGTGCACTTATGTAAGCGGCCATCTTTACACATAAAGTCTTATTATTATTATTATTATTATTTATTAGATTTATATAGCGCCAACATATTACGCAGCGCTGTACAATAAATAGGATTACAGACAATCATAACAGGGTTGACAGAACAATACAGGTAACAGACCATAGATACAACAATACAGGTAATAGCAACAAGATACGCAACGCAATGCAGATAATAGTACAATGCCAGATCATAAACTGGAATGGTAGTGGTAAAAAATTACCAGTTCCAAATTCTGGGTTAAGTGCACACAGTCAAGTATGATACACAAGGGAAGAGGACCCTGCCAAAGGCTTACAATCTAGAGGGAGGGGCTGGTGACACAAAAGGAGGAGGTGCATCAAGAAGTTATTGGCAGAAAGGATTAGGGTAGTGTTGAGTTGATGTAGGCCTCCTTGAAGAAGTGAGTTTTGAGTGCTTTTTTGAAGGTGTTGAAGGTGGGAGCGAGCCTGATGGGCAGCGGGAGAGAGTTCCACAGGATAGGGGCAGCTCTAGTGAAGTCCTGCAGTCTGGCATGGGAGTGCGAGATGCGTGGGGTGGTTAAGAGGAGGTCGTTGGAGGAGCGAAGTGGGCGGCCAGGTGTATATCTGCTGACCAGGTCAGAGATGTAGGTTGGGCAGGACTTGTGTAAGGATTTGTATGCCAAACATAGGATCTTGAAGCTGATTCTGAAGTGAATTGGAAGCCAATGAAGGGATTTGCGTAGGGGAGTTGTGGAGACAGAGCGGTGGGAGGAGTAGATGAGTCTGGCTGCTGCGTTCATGATGGATTTTAGGGGGGCGATGCGGTTTTGAGGAAGGCCTGACAAGAGGGAGTTGCAGTAGTCCAGGCGGGAGATGATGAGGGCATGGACAAGGAGTTTGGTAGTGTCTGGGGTCAGGAAAGGCCGGATCTTGGAGATGTTGCGTAAGTGGAAATAGCAGGCTCTAGCTACGGTTTGGATGTGGGAGGTGAAGGAGAGGGCCGAGTCTAGGGTGACACCCAGGCAGCGGGCTTGTGTGGTTGGATGAATGATTGTGCCATTGACAGTGACATAGAGGTCAGTGGGGGGTGAAGCAGCACGGGGCGGGAAGATTAGGAGCTCAGTCTTATCCAGGTTTAATTTTAGGAACCTGGCCGACATCCACGATGAAATAGCTGAGAGACCAGAGGATACCTTCTCCATGGTGTTGGTGGAGAGGTCAGTGGTATGGAGGTAAATCTGGGTGTCATCTGCATATAGGTGATAGTTGAAACCCAGAGAGGAGATGAGTTTTCCGATGGAGGCAGTGTAGATGGAGAACAGCAGGGGACCAAGAACAGAGCCTTGGGGGACCCCAACTGAAAGTGGGAAGGAGGTTGAGGAGGAACCATTGAAGGAGGTCTTGAAGGAGCGATTTGAGAGGTAGGAGGAAAACCATGCTAGGGCACGGTCTTGGATACCCACAGATTGCAGGGACTGGAGTAGCAGGGAGTGATCAACAGTGTCGAATGCTGATGAGAGGTCTAGGAGGAGAAGGATAGTGTATTTTCCTTCGGCCTTGGCATGCGTGAGGTCATTGACGACCTTGGTGAGGGCAGTCTCGGTGGAGTGGCCTGGCCGAAATCCTGATTGTAGGGGATCGAACAGGGAGTTGGAGTCAAGGTAATGGGTCATGCGTTGGTGGACTAAACGCTCTAGGAGTTTAGATGCAAAAGGGAGTAAGGAGATGGGACGGTAGCTGGATGGAAGTGAGGGGTCTAGTGAGGGTTTTTTAAGTAGGGGAAGTACAGTGGCCTGTTTGAAGTCAGAGGGGAAGGTACCCGTGGAGAGGGAGAGGTTAAACAGAGTGGTGAGGACAGGAGCCAGAACAGGGAAGTGAGGACGGAGGCATTTGGATGGCACAGGGTCTAGGGGGCTGGAGGTGGCAGGAGAAGTGGCTAGGAGACGGCTGACTTGGTCCTCTGTGATAGGAGTAAAGGCAGTGAGTGGTGGGTGGGGTGGGGAATAGGTATTGGTGGGGGAGGAAGAGGTGGTGGAGTGGAGGCATGAGATTTCCCGTCGGATGCTGGCTATTTTGTCGGTAAAGTGGGTGGACAGATCAGTGGCTGAGAGGACGGAGGTGGGGGGAGGAGTGGTGGGGTTAAGGAGGGAGTTGAAGGTGGCGAAGAGGCGCCGAGGGTTGGAGGCTTGGGATCCGATCAAGGCAGCAAAGTATTTTTGTTTAGCATCAGTTAATGCGGTATAGAACAGCTGCAGGTTGGCCTTGTACGCCAAGAAGTCGGAGTTGCTGCGGGATTTCCTCCATTTGCGTTCGTAAGTGCGTGTCTGTTTTTGGAGGTTGCGAGTGTGTGCATTGTGCCAGGGCTGGGGGTTGATGGGACGGCTGGGGCGGAATGTGGGGGGTGCAGCAATGTCTAGGGCTGCTGAAAGGGCCTGGTTGTATTTGGCCACGGCTTGGTTTGGGCAGGTAACGTTTGGGAGGGTGGATGTGAGGGAGTGGAGGGGGTTGGCTAGTGCAGTTGGGTCTAGGTTATGCAAATCTCTCTGCCAACGACCTGAGGGTGGAGGAGGGTTGGGGGAGGATGATGGGGAGATGGAGAAAGTGAGAAGGTGATGGTCGGAGAGGGGGAAGGGTGTGATGTCGAGGTTGGGGAGGGTGGCGGATTTTGAGAGAATCAGGTCGAGAGTGTGGCCAGCGCGGTGGGTGGGGGAATTGGTGTGTTGGGAGAGGCCAAGGGAAGTAGTGAGGGAGAGCAGTTGAGAGGCTTCAGGGGAGTAAGGACTGTCCATGGGGATGTTGAAGTCCCCAAGTATGATTGTGGGGAGGTCAGAGGAGAGGATGTGTGGGAGCCAAGAGGCCAGGTTGTCCAGGAATAGTTTAATGGAGGTGGATGGGGGGCGGTAAAGGACTGCAATGACTGCTGGAATGGGATGGTAGAGGCGGATAACATGTGTCTCAAAGGAGGTAAAGTTTAGGGAAGGGGGTGGTGTGAGGACACGGAAAGTGCAGGATGGGGAGAGGAGCAAACCCACCCCTCCCCCAGACCTGTTTTCTGGTCTGGGGGTGTGACTGAGGTGAAGTCCCCCATAGGAGAGGGCCGCTGCTGCAGCAGAGTCAGAGGGGGTGAGCCATGTCTCTGTGAGGGCAAGGAGGGTGAGGGAGTTGGAGAGGAAAAGGTCATGGATTTCAGTGAGTTTGTTGCGGACTGATCTAGCATTCCAGAGGGCGCAGGAGAGAGGGGTGGTGTGCTTGTGAGAGGTCTGGATGGGAATGAGGGAGGAGAGGGAGTGAGTGTGGGTGCGGGAAGGAACTGTGAGGGGGGTGGAGACATGTTTGGAGTGGGGTGTGCATGGAGTCAGTGATGGAGTGGTATGGGAGTTGCGTGGGGTTGGAGGGTAAGATGGGAGGGTAGAGTTACATGAGGTGACCTTATTGAGGACTAGTCTTGTTATTTTTATAAATATAAACTATTAAAATAGAACTTTCCAGTGGTGGAACATTGACAAATTGGTAAAGTATCACATATACTCTCAGCATACTTTATTCTTGATAAAAAAGGGTGCCATGAAAAAAGGGCCCGACTGAATTTGGTGCCAGGTATTAACAAAATTTGATAACGAGAACCATCGTTGACAAGCTGTATTAACGATATTTACTGTTGCAAAAACAAACAAGATATAATAAGGAATCAATATTAATGCTAAATGTTGTTGCGTTTTTTGGTCAATACTGCTTAAAGGGAACCTTAACTGAACGGGGGGTAAAGAGTTTCACTTACCTGGGGCTATTACCAGCCCCCTGCAGCAGTCCTGTGCCCTCGGCGCCGCTCTGGAATCCTCTGGTCCCCCGCTGTCACTTAGTTTCGTTTTTGACGACTCACCAGTCGCCGGCCGCCATGCGTATTATTGGACGCATTCACCAATGCAATTAGCGCTATATGCGTTGCGGTCCGCAATAGCGCTAATTGCATTGGTGAATGCGTCAAATAATACGCATGGCGGCCGGCGACTGGTGAGTCGTCAAAAACGAAACTAAGTGACAGCGGGGGACCAGAGGATTCCAGAGCGGCGCCGAGGGCTGGTAATAGCCCCAGGTAAGTGAAACTCTTTACCCCCCGTTCAGTTAAGGTTCCCTTTAAGCAGTATTGACCAAAAAACGCAACGCATACAAAAATACGCGTTGCCGCATTCCGCACGCGTAGATATGCGGCAACGCGTATTTTTTTACGCGTTGCGGTCCGCAATAGTGCTAATTGCATTGGTGAATGGGTCCAATAATATGCATGGTGGCTGGCGACTGGTGAGTCATAAAAAACGAAACTAAGTGACAGCGGGGGACCAGAGGATTCCAGAGCGGCGCCGAGGGCACAGGACTGCTGCAGGGGGCTGGTAATAGCCCCAGGTAAGTGAAACTCTTTACCCCCCATTCAGTTAAGGTTCCCTTTAACCCAACCCAACCCTATCCTCATTCAGAACCCTCCGCTGGTGGTGCCTAAAACTAACCACTTCCCTAGTGGTGCCTAACACTAACCACCCCTCTGGTGGTGCCTAACCCTAATCACCCCCCAGTGGTGCCTAACCCTAACCACCTCCCAGTGGTGCCTAACCCTAAACCCCAAACTAAGGTGCTTCTTATGGTCAGAAGCGTCTTATAGTCCAAAAATACGGTAATACTGGGCCACCATCTTTTATAAAGCAGTACCCGAAATAAACTGGGTGGTAC
The DNA here is from genome assembly GCF_040937935.1 of Hyperolius riggenbachi. Taxonomy (NCBI): domain Eukaryota; kingdom Metazoa; phylum Chordata; class Amphibia; order Anura; family Hyperoliidae; genus Hyperolius; species Hyperolius riggenbachi. The sequence continues at coordinate 418,500,015 of NC_090649.1, read as the reverse complement.
GTTTATCTAAAACAAATTTGAAACAAAAATAAACTTATGAGGTAATGAATTGTATGTGTAGTACAGATAATAAATAGAACATTATTGGCAAAGAAAAGAGTCTCATGTTAAAAGTTAACAACAGAGTTAAAACATTTGAGTTGTTATCTATGCAAAAGAGCTTCTCTGAGCTATTGGACCAACTTGGGTCGAAGACAGTCCTATAAGAGGTTTAACAGCCAAGGAACATTGAGAGACACCTTGAGATAAAGTTTTACTGCAGGAAAGTTTAACAGGTCATTATTTCTGCTTTGTTTTACAGCTTAAAATACAGAGGCCCATATGCAATCATCTTTTTCTCCTACATTTTCTCCTAGGTGATATATCTGCACCTTGTCAATAAAATGCCTTTTATTCCACCAGCAAGCAAGAAAATACTCAGAATAATTTTGATGGTACTTTTCACCTAATTTTTGGTACTTTTTCAATTGCAAAGTGCTGAAAAGTTATTTTAAATTGAAGATGAAATGTCTCCTAGAAGAAAACTCAGGAGAAAAAGTGAATTGCATTTGGGCCAGAGTGTGGATTCTAAATTGCAACTGTGAAAGTCTCTTACAACATTATACATAAAGCTTTATAATTGCAAATAAAAATATGAGACTTTTTTTTTTTTTGCTACTTACGTTCTATTACTTATCCATATGTCACATACAATTCATTATTTCATATGTTTACTTTCTACTTTGCTTTAATACAAGTAGATTTTCCTAACTACAACCTGTACTGAGAAAAAATAAATAAAATATAGATGCCTGCCTTAGTAAAGGGAAGCCTCTGGACACTCCTGAGGGTTTCTGATCCATCTATGAGCCAGAGTAATGAGATATTGCGCATACGAGAGTATGACCAAACCTGTGCAGTTGCACAAAGCCATTCCATGAGTGGCTTCATGCTACTCTGCAGGTGACTGTGGCCATTCTTGCGCATGTACAGCACTGCCGTGCACGTATATGAGGGGGGAGGGCAGCTATGAACAAGAAGAGGCTCCCAGCCAGCAGTGGTTGGGTCGAGGAGGACATGGGAAGCCTGTGGACCATCCAGTGGCTTCTCTCTACTTAGATTAGTATCAGCAGGCTAATCTTTGGAATTGCTCAGAGACCCAAGTACTTCTGACGAGACCCAAAGATGCAACCGCCTGGAGATGTGAACGATGAGACACAAAAAGGAACAGGAAGACTCTTAAGGTGGCCACACACCATACAATTTTTTAAATATCTGTTCAATTTAATAATTGCAATAAATTTTTCTGACTGATTGTAACATTTTCAAAATATGACCAATGTACCACACACGTATATTCAATGTTTCCCCAATTATGATAAAAATGATCGGAAACTCTGATAAAATTGCTTGAGTGTGTATATTAATAAATTGACAATCTAACACACACCATAAAATCTTTAGAGAAATTTAAGAAAAATATCTGTAATTCCGGATAGATAAAGAGCGAAAAAAAACAAGAAAATTCGATCGGATTTTTCAGTCGAATGAAAAAAAAGCTTTCGATTTTTCCGGGAGATCCGATTATTTTATCGAATTGCCATAAAATCGGATCATTTTATTGTATCGTGTGTGGCCACCTTTAGGGATATTTTTAGTTGAGTATCTAACTTTTTTTTGTACTTTTTTTGTTAGCAGGTTACAGTTGTCCATTAAACTTTGAAAACTAATTTAACATCAAAGCTACTGACTGGACTGGACTTCTTGTTTGTCATCATGTAGTGAATTACTACATTTATTTTTTTTAAATAATGTTCTGTGTAGGTTTTTACTGAATAATTTCAGTATGTATAAATACTTTCCAGCTGCAAGTTTCACATTCACAAACTCTCTTTAACTAGCAAGTCTTCTCACTTGTGAGCGAGAGAACAGTGGGAGGCTATTTATCATTAATCACTGCTGAGAATTACTTTGAGTCAGAATTGATTCCAAGCTCACTTGCTGTATCGATTACACAATATCATCAAGTAACAACTAACTGTTGTAATTTTATGATGGATAGAAATAAGCACAGTCCCAGGAAAAAAAGTGATTAGATTCCTGCAGTTAGAATCAATGTCACCTCTGTAAAGAATGACCTCATCACTGCTACTCCTTAAACCTTCAAACTTATTTCCATACTTTCAAATGTACTATTATACTTGTACTACCTGTATATACATCTCATTTAAAGCAATTGGGGGGAAAAGTTAGATACTAACAAGGGCCAGTTCTAGCAACAATGGGACCCCGGGGCAAATGTAACTTATGCCTAATACACACGGTACTATTTTCCGTGCGATAGATGGATCCGATAGATAAAATCCGTCATGTCCGATATTGCTGCCGATTGTTTCCATGCTCGATTTCTCATAGCGGTGAATGGAAAAAGATAAGAAAAACGAATGAAGATAAGCGAATTGAGCACAGAATCAAATGCGGAATCGTGCGGTAAAAACGATTGGTTTACAAAATCGCACAGAAAATTTTACCGTGTGTACCCAGCATTAGTAGGCCCCCCTAGCAACTCTCCTCCCCCAGCTCTCAAGCTAACTCCCAACCCACCACTCTCCCAGCCACACAAAAATCATTAGGTGTCCATCATATGTCCCCAATAGCATTGTTGGGGCTCCAATTATTCCTCTCCTCCTTTCCCTTACAAAGTAAAAGTGTGTACACAGCGGGGTCTTACCTAATCCTGGCTGGATATAGGAAGCAGCACCATGATTTATGCTCCGGACTTCTCCCTGTGGCCACCTCTCTTCCTCGTTCCCTGCAGGGACACCATAGCTAGAAGGGAGAGGGGACACCTGGGGGGTACAGGGTCCGGGGCCCTAAGGCAATTTCCCCCTTTGCCTCTGTGGAAGCACCGGCCCTGATACTGGCTGGAAGACCTTTCACCAGGACTGCAGACATCACCATTTCTGTTTGGCAGGGACATGCTGTTAAAAGAAGCAACTAAAATCTGAAAAGAGGAAAGGGTCATGGGGAAAGACAACAGGGTCGAGGGGGAGCTGGGAAAAGAGATAAGATTACCTGCAGTAATCTACAGTAAAAACACGGGTGAAATAAATATCTGGACTAGTTGCAAAACCACATAGGACTTGTTAGTTGGTCAGTGATAGGTGTCTGAATCAGGTCGAGGGTCTTTGCTGATCCCCCCCGCACAAGTGACCAATACAGTGGGGTGTAGCTATCTCGACTGATCTCAGACACTTAAACTATCTAGTTACAATCAATTCCATGTATCCAGATTCAGAGCATAAATATAATTATGTCTACAACCTATATATATGTGGATACACTCAGCTCAATCCCCCCGAGGGGTCAGCCTATTATAGAGTGATCCCTTGGTTATTCACCATAGTAACCCCATAGGGGTCAAATATATAGGTATGTGTACCTTCACAGAAGATAAACTGGGGTATATATACATCATACAATAGGGTCCATAAACATAAATAGGGTGCCTAAACATGAATAGGTGCACCTGTTCATTAGGGATGCTCATTTGGATTTCGCGAAATTGAAATTTCCGAATAGAAATCTGAATTTCCGATCGGAACTCGGAAATCAGAAAACGGAAATTGGATTTCTTCAGAAATACCGCATTACTGCAATTTGGTAATTTTAGCCCAATCACAGAACTCGAAATCAATGGACCAATCAGAGAATGCAGAAACAACTCAAAAGTATTTGGCCAATCAGAGAATGCAAAAAATGTAAAAAAAACAAACAAAAAAAAAAAACACTACTCGGAAATCGGAAACCGATCGGAGATCAGATTTCTGTAGACATACTGCATTACCACAAATCGGTAATTTTAGCCTAAGCATTGGACCAATTAGAGAATGCAGAGTCAACTCGGAAGTATTTGGCCAATCAGAGAATGCAAAAAATGACAAAAAAAAAAAAAAAACACTACTCGGAAATCGGAAACCGATCGGAAATCCGTGAAATCGGTAATCGGCTATAGCGGGAATCGGAATATCTGCAGAATCGGAAATCGACATTTCCGACCATCCCTAGTGTTCATGTTTATGCACCCTATTTATGTTTGAGTGTCTGAGATCAGTCAAGATAGCTACACCCTCACTTGTGTGGGAGGGATCACCAAAGACCCTCAACCTGATTCAGAGACCTATCACTGACCAACTAACAAGTCCTATGTGGTTCCGTTACCGGCCCAGATATTTCTTTCACCCATGTTTTTACTTTAGTAGCATATATTAAGGCTCATTTTTATAAGACCATTTATTTCTACATATTAGTTAGGCCCTGACGGGTAACGTGTTACTTTCGTTTTGGTCTGGAAGTCTCACAAGTGTGTGGAACTGAGCTGCAATGAGCTGTCTAGGCTGTCAAAGACTACTGCAGTGCTTTATCTCTGACTGCCGGAGCTAAGAATCTTACTTACAACAGAAATGTTCTCTGTGCAAGTTGTATTTATCTGCCAACAAAGCTTTCGGATTGAACTGGATATTGCATAATGGGATAATTGTACTTTTTACAAAGATGATATTATTTTGGGTCAAAAGCAGATGGGATAGCTAAATAGAAGAACAGAAATTAGGAGATAATATTATGCATTAAACATTGGGAGATAATGTTATTCCAGATTATAAAAAATGGTTGCAACCCTGGGGCCACAATGCAGCAGTTTCTCTGCTCTGTGCTTCTCAGAGGAGATGGGAGCACAGAGAGGTGGTGAAGGTGCAGGGGAGAGTCGGTGAAAGGGCAGGTAGAAGTAGGGAAGTCGCGTTCCTAATGCCAGTGGGCATTATGCAGGAGAGTGCCTTTCCTGCACAGCATGCCCCTTCCCCTCTTCGGCTTCCGTCAAGTTGACAATGGTAGATTTTGGGTGGGGGGGAGGGGAAACAGCGCAAAATGGGGGGGGGGGCAGCACCAAGAGGACACACAGGCATGCCTCAGGTACTCTTTAAATAGTCCTATAAGTAATAATACTTGAAAAATTCCATACAGAATGTCATGCATTATACTGTATATTAAGAACCTTGAAGTGACATATCCTAGACTTTTTATAAAAAGTTAGTAGAAAGCTCCCTTTAAATGCATCTGAGATGGAGCAGTTCTTTTTCAGAGAGGTAGCTTTTAAATCAAGGTCTCTACCCACAGCAGTTTAGAGCCATTAGAAGAAATTGGCCTTGTCAGTATTTGGTAGAGCGTTAGATCAATACTTACATGGCATAACACTTTTTTTTCAACCTTGAACTGATAACAAGCTAAAAAGCATTTTCAAAAACCGTTCATACATAATTTCTCTAATGTGTGATACTACAGCTGGGGGAAAAGAAATCTTGTTCAAACAAGGATCAGAAACCTATATCATTATTTTGGCTTTTTCTTGTTTTCATTTTTTTTTTCAGTATACCGTAGGACATGAAAGACTGTCAAAAGAATTTTTCGAATGCATGGCGCACAGTACGGCCGATGAGAGGAGATACCCTGTTGTTACAACAAAAATAGCAAATTTCTTCAAATCTGTCCATGAGCACACAATTACCCCCCACAATTCGGTCTGCGGTATCTGCTGTGATTTTGGGCTTTCATATAGAATTTTTATCTTTCTTGGAAAAAAAGCTGAATTGAGAATGTTTCTTTTCGAGAAACTTCCTATGACCATTTTTTATCTGAACACACATCTAAAAAGGCTTCCACTTAAAATGGTATAAAAAAAATTCAATTTCCCCAAGAACAATGTTGAATTTTTGTATGCGTTTATTTTACTGTGTGGAAATGTAGCATACAGCACAGTTAGTATTTCATGGGCATTTGTTAATATTCACCTATGCATAAAAAACAAAAGTATGTGTGGGCAATTGAATGACTCTCTTATAAATAAAATTCTTGCCTAATGAAGAAAGCAAAACTATCATTTTCTCTAGTCATGGTGACCGCATACCCTATTTTTTCATTTAGGTCATTGTGTTTTGTATTTTCAACTAGAAATAGCGATATACCATTTGCAGTTAATTTTTTTTATTCAATTCCACTTGATACAGCATAATTGGAAACATCTATGGTTTGGAATTGGGTTTGTCCTCTACCATTTTTTTATGGTTAAGAATGTAAGTTATACTAACAGTATTAAAAGAGTTAATATGACAGTATGCATGTAAATGAAGATGTTACTTAGTAGGGCCCATGTGGACATGGGCAGGAGAGACAGCAGAGCTATAAATGGCTGTGTCAGCATGTTTGATTCTAAAAATAGAGACCTAGCAGTGTAGTATGTTGATGGTAAAGGTAAACAAAACCCACAATAGTTTATCTAGATTGAGAACATGTACTTAAAGCTGTACAAATATAGACAACGTCATTAGTTAATCCTGTTTGCCATTTAACAAAAACATTCATAATTAGATTTGTTAAGTGACCAATTTTTAAAAAAATGGCAATCAGCTAATATGATCACTTATTTTACAAGAGATTTGCAGTTATCGGTGGTTGTTTTGTTTATTTGAAGATTTACAGAAAACAATGTTGATTACCATGCTCTATTTGTAAACACTGTCACTTTAAAACTGTAGAATACACTCAGCTCTCAGTTGCCATTGGCCCCAAGATTGGTTTGCAGCTAACTGTGTCCTTGCATAGTTATGCAGCCTGTGAGCAATGTAACCCCAGCTTGGTTCTCCACCTGGCAACCTTGAACAACTTTTTTTAAAGGGAGTCTGAAGCCAAAATGAAAAAAACAAAAAACAGATACTACTTACCTAAGGAGAGGAAGTGCTTGGTGTCCTATAGAGCCTTCCCAGTTCTTCCCTCGTCCTGTCTTTCTTGCATTAGCTCTAGTCCTGTCATTCTTGCACTAGCTCCTCCATTAACAATCTCCAACCCATTAGTTGGAGACTGCTCTCTCCATTGCAGGTGGGCTTTGGAAGTCAGGGTCTCGAAGACGGGCTGCTCTATGTGGCACATGTTAGAGCACGCTATATTGCTCCCTCGTGCATTCGCAGTACAGAGCACCCCGTCTTCAGGAGCACTCTGGCTACTGAAGACTTTCGAAGACTCCCGTGGAAGATTTAAACAGAGGCGCCTGTGGGGGAACGAGGAGGCCAAGAGAGGAACGAGAAGGCTCTATAGGATCCAGAGCCTTCCCTCTCCTCAGGTAAGTATCTGTTTTTTTATTTTTTGGCTTCAGACTTGCTTTATGTGTGAGATGACTGGCTTTATTATAGCCATGACAAAAGTGATCTGAGGTTCCATTCAAGTGAATAATATATGGATAGTACTCTAATCCTACAGTGCTAGTGTCCAGGTTAAAAGCCGGGACAGGACACTATCTGCATGTAGCTTGTATGTCCTCCCCTCATTTGCTTGGGTTTCATCCAGTCACTCCAGTTTCATTCCACAAAACATACTGATACATTATTGGTTTCTCTAAAAATCGGCCTTTGACCTTGCCAAAGGTTAGGCTACATCTATGGCAAGGATTAGACTGAATGACAGTTAATTACATTAATATGTAAACTAGTGCTGTGGAATAAGACATCTCTACATAAGTAGTACACAATAATAATTATTTGTGTATTAATTAACAGCAATAGTAGTTTTCAAAACGTCATCATCTGAGGCACAGTATAATTACATACAGTATAAATAATATTAAATACACTTTACTAATTTATAATTAATATAGTGACAAAAAAGCCTACTGTGGTTATTTTATCTGAAACAGCATTTTTAGACTATACGCAATCAAATAGATACAAACACAGAATTGGAAAACAAATCAAATGCAGAATCTGACTACAGTATATAAAAGAAAATCTGTTTTGCATAATGAAATTATCCAGTGCCTAAAAATTAAAAATGTATTTCGTTCGTGCAACTTATGTTCTCATTAAAATTAATAAACGGCAATTTACAGAACCGTGCTACATAAAATATGCATTGACCTGAAAAATATCATAATCGGTACAAAATGACTGTCCATCCGTACGACTGGATAAAGTTTGCACAAGACATTCTAGAAGCTCGCATTAACACAGATGAACAGGAACTGTAGTTTTCCATAGTAATAGATCTATCTTTCAGAACTCGTATTGATTTTCCACATCTTGGCATAAATTGTGTCTCTGTCATGCTGCCAAGAGATGAGAACTGGCACCAGCAGCAATAGATGCAAAAGCAGCAGCTGCTTCAGCATTAAAAATGGAAGTGTCAGTATCTATTCTCTAACATGAAAAAGATATGTTGAAACACTTACACAATGTTGTGCTATAAACAAACCAACTCACACTGATGAGAGCGTTTTTTTTTCCTTGGGTTTTATACAAACCATACAATCTCATATAGAGTTCATATATAATAATGATTAACGAGGTTCGAATAACAGAATTTAGAGGCAGGCAGACAGTTTGGCACCAGGCATTTTAGAGATGAAAAATGTTATATTGTGTGTGGTTCAGTCAACAAACTAATTTTAGAAGTGGAAAAAAATATGGATGGCAATAAGAGAGATAAAAGGCTGCATATTTTTTAGTAGTGTGGTGTTTTTGAATATTTTAGGAGAACAGCTAGTGTCTTGAAGCCATTATGATCTTGTACATGGCTTTTATACATTTTTAAAATTTTACTCTGTAAAGGTCACTTGATTGCTTGACAATTTAATTATCAATTAAAGGTAATTCCACATGTGTTATGAAAAAATGCTATAGGCGTAGATCGGTCATTTTTTCCCCTTACTTAATGCTAGTAAAAAATATTTTTTTTCATCATAACTTTCCAAACCTGACAGCTCATAATTCACTTTTTGCAACCACAGCATGTGACTGGCCAAAAATTCCCATCTTCCTGTAAAAATAATTATATGCACAGAGCAGGAAGCTATTTTACTCTCTTTTCGTACTTTAAACAACTGAGTTTCTGGGACCAGGCGATAACATCCCCATCAGTTGTTTTTTGTTAGGAACATTTTGAAGAAAATGATATTGATTTTATTTAAACATGCCTGCACATTTGAATGTAGAAGACTTGGAACAATCCACATTTTATTAGACAACGGTATCTCCTTGGTAAAGGCAGAAAGAAACCATTCAGTTAATATCTTAACCTCCTTAGTGGTAATCACGAGTACAGCTCGGGGGTGGAAAAAACATGCCAGGACCCAGGAGCGGTAACCCCGAGCTGAACTCATGGTAGCCGCCGGAGGTCTATGCAGAGCAATGCGCGCAGCGGGTGTTTATCACTCACCTCCTGGGGGATCCCAACGTTGGCCACCATTCTTCTTCCTCTCCTCCAAGGTTCTGCTTCCCCTTGGTGAGATCTCTGTCTGTCGTCATGATGACAGTTGGCAATCTCACTTTAGGTTTACAGCGCCACTCAGAGGACGGAGAGAAACCTGCAGTGCTGGATCCCAGAGGAGTGAGTAAGTGCTGAGCTGCTGCAGATCTCCCTAGCAGCATGTTTTTTTTCCAGGTTTTAGGCTCTGAAATGAAGCAAAAAAATGTATCCGCTTTTAGAACTTAAAATTCGGAAATAATCATACCGCCAAGGGGGTTAAACACAATTCAATCAACTGCAATCGAGTACCCAGTCCTATCTTTTAGAATTCCTATATTCTCAGCCTTCTTCCATTTTGAATGTATATACAGTAACATTTTTAAAATTCTTAATGCTTATCATGATAGTTTTTTTTTTTTAATTAAGCAGGGAAAAATACTACTTTTTCATTATTTCTTTAACCCTCCTGGCGGTTTAAAAAAATCCGCCAGGGGGCAGCAAAGTAGTGTTTTTAAATTATTTTTTTTTCATGTAGCGAGACAAAGTCTCGCTACATGATAGCCGCTGCTCAGCGGCATCCCCCCAGCCCCTCCGATCGCTGCCGGCGATCGGAGATCAGGAGATCCCGTTCAAAGAACGGGATCTCCTGGAGGGCTTCCCCCATCGCCATGGCGACGGGCGGGATGACGTCACCGACGTCATTGACGTTGTGACGTGAAAGGGGACTCCCATCCACCCCATAGCGCTGCCTGGCACTGATTGGCCAGGCAGCGCACGGGGTCTGGGGGGGGTGGCCGCGGCGCAAGGAATAGCGGCGGATCGGCGGGTAGCCGCGGCGATCGGATGCTACATGCAGCTAGCAAAGTGCTAGCTGCGTGTAGCAAAAAAAAAATTATGCAAATCGGCCCAGCGGGGCCTGAGCGGTGCCTCCCGGCGGCATAGCCCGTGCTCAGCACGGGCTTACCGCCAGGGAGGTTATAGACTTTTGCTATAATTTGACTCAGGTTTGTGAAACCTCATCCATCCTTTTTCTAGCACGTAAGGGGCTTTGCCATTAACTGCTGAAGTTGGCGGCTGCTTTCCTTCCATTAAAGTCTATGGGAAAACTGCGAACACAAAAAAAAAAAAAAATTTAGTTAGACGCAAATTTCGAACACCCCTTGTTCGCTGCGAACTATTCACCGTCAGAACAGTTCCGCCCATCTCTATGACAAAGCAGTTTTAAACACAACAATTGAATCTGTCCAAAATGTATTAGTTAGTGGTACTGTATGTGCCAGCTTATAAACTAGAATTAATTGTTGTAGCATGGCAGCAGTAACATCAATGCACAGCATTTTTTTTTTGTCTGGAAATCATATTTATTTTTATCACATATGAAAGCAGTTAATTAATGCCTATCACATTATTAAATTACTTTGGTGCAGTTGGGATCAATCCTCAAAACTGTACAGACTTTGCATATTAAAATGTGCAACGTAGGTTATCAGCAAGATAGCTAGAAGTAGATTACTCCGACGTTTGTGGTTTGAGATTAATTTACTTCAAAGACTCCTATTACAGACTTGGCTGTATCATAGCAAATCATTCTTATCTTAAAAACAATAGGCTTTTATTACCGTATTTAAAGGGATGCATCACATCTTCATTAAATTCTAATTTCTGAAGGAAGACACTGCTTTTACTAATACATTTATGCTTTGAGTACATATCGGTCTACCTGCTGGGTTGCTCTTATTTTAAACCTGGACATGATCTCAGCTTACAGATCACTTTTGCTAGTTTCTAAAGGCTGCTTTAATTTTATTGTAGTTGTTAATCTTAAAAAAAAAAGCTGAAGGTGGTTGAATGTTTCAGTTTATTGGTGGAATACTATTACACCTCCTTCACAAAGTTTTTTTTTTTCTCAGTGACAAATTACAAGTTCCAAAAGCGCAGTTTATCTGCTCTGAAAGCTGCCATTGCATTTTATTGTATAGCTACTGTATTTATATATTGAAATTGATCTAAAGATCATTTCTCAACTGCACACATGCTTGAAGCAAAGAGAAATCAGCTTGAGAACTTTGCTCATGTTTACATTCCTTTGCATTTAGTAAGCAAATGAAAACGTTATTACCTCTTCAGATGTGGCCAGAAGCTTCCCCTGAAGCAAAGAGATTTCCACTGAAGAACAAAGTGCTGTGTTTAACTGTTTGAATGCTCTTCTGCATTTTTTTTTTTGTTTTTTTGGGGGTAGTAGGTTAAAGGCTGTAAATAATGTTTTAGAGCAACAAAGAAATGCTGAGTTTCACTTTAAGCATGTAATGTGGAAAAGGTAATCAATATTATCAGATACATTGCTTAGAAGTAGTGATGGCAGAACAGTTCCCAGCAAACTTCCACCGTTCGCCCATTTGTCATGGATGCAAACAGTACAGGACATTTATGCCCGCCCTATACTTTCCCATAGGACCATTTTTGACTCTTCACCTAGAAGTTAGGTTGGACAGGACAGCCAATCAGACCTGATCACAAACCGGGCCACTCCCCCCTCCCCCAATAAAAAGGCATAATCCCGGTGGCCATTTTAAATCTGTCTTTAGCCAGTGTAAGGAGAGGAGCTGCTGCTGATACAGGGACAGTGTTAGGCTATATTGTGATTTTGTGCTGTGTAGCTGCTTGCTAGGTTCTCTGCTTCTGGTAGTCCACCAGCTAAGGACCCCTAATTGTCCTTCTGAGGACTCTTCCTGACCACATAGGCTGCATTTGTGATATCGTGCTGTTTAGCTGCTTCCAAAGTCCTCTGCTTATTGTAGTCCACCATCTATGGATCCCCCAATAGTCCAAAAGTCATTTTTTGGAGTGACATTGCCATTGCTGTACTGATATTTTATTGTTGCATTGTGGTGTGGTAGCAAAACACAACACTCATAAATAGTGTAGTGTGTGGCTGGCTGCACCTACGTTCTAGCCCACTGTCACTTAGTATAAGTGATTCATTGTCACTGACTCGCAAACAATGTCATCTGTGTTACCTAATCTTATTGTGAGTTTACTGTTGGTGATATCGGACAGTCAGTGTCATGGTTGGACATACATGTCACTGAGTGATTATCGTACGGTGTTACACCAACACACCTTTGTCACCTAACCTTACTGTGACTTTACTGTCGGTGTCAGTGAGATCAGACAGTCAGTGCCTCCTTTAAAAAAAAATGACAGTGTCACAGTTAGACACTTTTTTATGCAGGTAACCATGGCGGCCATACTAAACGTACTACTTATTTGAAAAATCTAGAAGCTATACGTGATTTTTGGCATTTACACGTGAAAAAAAGCCTCTGCATAAAATACGTAATTTTTGAGGAACATTCCAACCTTTAACCCCCTCTGCCATGCCCCTGTCCAGATTTGGGTACACTTTGTATAACTTTTTTCAGGAAATTGTGGCTGAAGAGCTGCCCTGAAGGTTTAAGAAGTTCGCCTACCATTAAAGTCAATGGGGCTTGCCATGAACGATCAATTTGCAAATGTTTGCGGACACATTAAAAAAAACCCCACAAAATCGTGATGTTCGGCAATTTCAAAGGCTAGTTGATCAAAGTTGCCATACCCATTTCATTTGTTTGGTACCTCTATTTCTCTTTGTTGACACAATTTAGAATTTCACAGTGTGCTGACATTACCATTATAAAATGTTTCCAGATTTTTCAGAAAATAACTGTGAAAAGTAAACATAACTTTTATAAGTGAGTAATCAAAAGGGCACGTTAATGAGCTTTGCCACTCTACCAACGGTACTTAAAGGATACCTGAGGTGACATAATAAGATAGACATGTGTATGTACAGTGCCTAGCACCCAAATAACTATGCTGTGTTCCTTTTTTTCTTTCTCTGCATGAAATAGTTAAATATCAGGTATGTAAAAGGCTGACTCAGACAGGAAGTGACTACAGTGTGACCCTCACTGATAAGAAATTCCAACTATAAAACACTTTCCTAGCAGAAAATGGCTTCTAAGAGCAGGAAAGAGATAAAAAGGGTCAATAGTTCATAGATTGTAGCTCTGGCATACTTTAATGAATGTGTTATTGAGCATAAACAATGAAACAGTTTAAATTTAAAAAGTAGATTTAAGCATAAAATAAAACTGTGGGATATCTTAAAAAGTCATTTGTAGGAGAAGAAGATAGATATAATTGTTTATTTCATTCGTTTATTTTCGTCTCAGGTGTCCTTAAAGGACAAGCTATTTCCGGCTCTATGGCATGTTATACATGTTACAAATAACTGACAGTGATGTTGCCAACTAATGGGAATGATGGTTTGATGCAGGGGCAGGCACTGTCATTTTTGGCCCTGCCTATCTGGTGGCCCCATAATACTCTTAATCATTGCCTGTATATAAATGGAAGATATAAGAGATAAAATAAGGAAAAAGCCTGTGGTTGTTCAATGCTACCTGCCAATCAAATCATGGCTTTGGTTAATAATCTGGTTGGCCAATGGCTAGGCAGAGGTATTGTTGATTTCCATTATATAGCCTCTGCCTTCAACTAATTGCTAAGTAGATGACCTTGCAATATTGGAAACAGCGCGGTCAGGCTTCTACTTTATTATATACCTAGCAAATTTCATCAGACGAGACAATATACTATTAAAGAACATTTTCTTGAAATGATTGTGAACTACCATTAGATTTCTTTTGCACAAAAAGCTGGTTCATCTCTATTAATGAGGCATGCTGAAAACCTTTTTTTTTCTGGTAATGATATCCATTTTCCTACATTGTGGCCTGGAAACACTAAATGCATGTATTTGTAGGCTTATTAATAGCACAGGACAGTCTGGGCCATTACGAAGATCTACAGCAGATAGATGGACACAAGGAAACATGTACTTACGTAAATTGCAGGAAGCACGCTGAATATGTTATTTAAGACTGTTAGCAGATACAGTATGCCTGAATGGATATTGACATTTTTCCATCAGATTGCAGTGAAGATTGATGATTTTTTTAAACATATGGAATGAGATGTACAATGTCAGGCGGCTAAATGGAGATAAAAACAAGACACAAAGAACTCAACCATGAATATATTTTGAATAGGGGTTGTAGATACAGCCAGTACTGATATTTTGAACTTCCCATTTGGCCTTGACATTGGGCCACAAGTCATCATTTTGTGTTGATAGAACAATGTGAACTTACAGAGAAACTTTACTGAATGTAACAATGATTATAATTGCATATAGGTTATAATATTAATTTATATATTATTTAACCACTTCAGGATTCTGCGTACGCATAAGTACGCCCCTAAATCCTGAAGCGGTTTCCATGGAAACCGTTCCATGTCAGTTCACGGAGGGTGTCTCCATGAACACCCTGCGAGCCTCCGATTGTGGCTCGAAGGGTAAATGTAAACACGCGGGGAAGATCTTCCCTGCTGTTTACATACATACGGTGCTGCTGCACAGCAGCGCCGTAGAGGAGATCGGTGATCCTCGGCCTCTGATTGGCCGGGGATCGCCGACATCTGATAGGCTGAAGCCTATCTGAGGCGGCGCAGGATGGATTTCCGTCCTGCGCAGCCCATAGTGAAGAGGGGAGGGAGGGAAGGAGGCAGAGGGAGGAATAGCGCTGCGGAGGGAGGCTTTGAGGAGCCCCCCCCCCGCTAGGCACAGCAGCGCGGCAGCGATCAGACCCCCCCAGCAGGACATCCCCCTAGTGGGGAAAAAAGGGGGGAAGTCTGATCGCCCTGCCTGCTATCTGATCTGTGCTGCAGGCTGAAGAGCCCCCGGAGCACAAATCAGGCTGAAATCCGGAAATCCGGAAGTGGTTAATCAATGTTTGTCCAATGTGAAATATTTCCTCTCCCTAAATTTACATACTTAACTTTATCAGAGGTAGCGACATCCTTACTGCTAGCAAGGAGCATCACTGCAGAATGTTTTTTTTGTTGTGTGCTCCAAAGTGAATAGAAATAGAGATTATGCTAGGAGGAGAATGCTGCATAACTAAATAGCCTAGGCTAGACAACACTGGGAGGGTGAGGTTACATACCAATATACGACAATATATACATATAGGAAGGCTTTCTGATGTTAAAACCAGGATGATTAATGTAAAACTGGGTATCCTGAATAATGTATTGCATTCTACTATGTGTCGTTATGGTGCCTTTTTAAAGTTGTTACTTATTACAGATGGTAAGGTATCATGCCAAATTTTCTTGACAGGAAGTCTCAAAAATTGGATGGAAACCTCAGCTTAAACAGCTGTCCTCAGACCTGGCAGGGTTAAACCCAAACCATGTTCAGGTGACAACTGGTAAATTTGGGAATTGGTTTCACATGAGTTTTTTACATTTCTAATTTATCTAGATCCTGGTATAGACAAAGGTAAATATGGTACCTTCAACACAAGCAATCCAGCTTGATTTTTGCAATCCAGTTTACTGAGAGGTGCAAATATTTGAACATTGAAAAGACCATGTAACTCTTGAGTACTCACATGTTCCAGCATAGGAGGGCTAACTCTGTTGGTCAAGATTATGCAATCCCAAATTGAAGGTACCCGGCAGGCTTGTGTAGTATTTTTTATGAGCCACCAGATAAAAAGCAGTCCACAACTCCCCAATGAATTCAAGGAGTACAAAGAACCGGGGCTTGACCAGTTGTAAAGTTTTCACAAAGTAGTTTTCTTTATTTTAAGTAGAGTAAATAAAGCAACACCGGCACAACTTTTCAGGCTGGTTTGCCAAGGCTCACTTGATATATGGTGAACCGGCCCCAAACGTCATGTCAGTGTTGCTTAAATGGGCACTATGGCAAAAAATTGTAAAATGTAAAATATGTGCAAACATAGACAAATAAGAAGTAAGTTTTTTCCCGAGTAAAATGAGCCATAAATTACTTTTCTTATGTTGCTGTCACTTACAGTAGGTAGTAGAAATCTGACAGAAGCGACAGGTTTTGGTCTAGTCCCCTTTAAAGAGGAACTCCAGTGAACATTTTACTGTTGGCAGGTGATGTAACTGCTGCATGGTTTTTGGCAGTTGGAAACAGCTGTAAACAGCTATTTCCCACAAAAATTCAAACTTTTCTTGTGGGAGGGGTTTCTTGTGGGAGGGGTTTCACCACAATATCAGTCATACAGCGCCCCCTGATGGTCTGTTTGTGAAAAGGAATAGATTTCTCGTGTAAAAGGTGGTATCAGCTACTGATTGGGATAAAGTTAAATTTTCAGTCGGAGTTTCTCTTTAATCTAGTCATACTGTCCCTTTAATATACTCAACTTAAATTAAAGAAAACTACTTTGTTAAAACTTTACAACTGGTTAAGCCACAGTTCTTTGTAATCCACATACAGTACACGTCAAGCAGAAAGACACTCTTTTGAGGATGATGGTCTAGACATTTTGCACAGGAAAGAAAACTGTTATAAGACCAGTGAAAGGGGGCATCAATGGCACCGTGTAAAAATAATACCTAAACAGGGAAGGAGTCTTTGATACCATATGCTGTCAACACTTTGGGGGAGCTTTGATACCATATGTCACCAGTCTCACGCTTTTTTTGTTATCACCAGTGCTGCTCATCAGGATTCCGAATATCCGTGTGACCCGGATATCCAAACTGTTTTCCGCTATTCAATTCTGATTCGGATTCCGGATTTTTTAAATCTGCGGATATTTTGGGCGCATAACGCGGATATCCGCAGATATTGTGGATATCCGGATCCGAAATACTGTAACTAAGGAGATGACGTCCTGGAGCCAATCAGAGGGCTCCCAGCAGAAGCCCTAGCAACCAATCACAGAGGGGAACCCTGGCCAGCCCCACCTGACCTCATTGAGCCAATCAGAAGGCTCCCAGCCTAAACCCTGGTACCCAATCACAGAAAGGAACACTGGCCAGCCCCCCTGTATAATAAGGAGGGCTGCCATGATGAGACATAATGTCTTAGCTTGCTGAATGCTCACTGAGAGACATGCTCCAGTGCTGGTGGCCTAGCAAGGGCTGTACACAGTTATAAATCTAAAGCTGTTCAGTGATGATTAACCCCTTCACTACTATCACTACACTATTGTTAAATTGTTAATTAGCTTGATTGATGTCATAGTGTGACAGTCAGAGTGTGTGCTCCAGTGCTACTGGGCCTAGCAAGGGCTGTACACAATGATAAACTGTTCAGTGATTAACCCCTTCACGACTATCACTACACTATTGTTAAATCGTTAATTAGCTTGATTGATGTCATTGTATGACAGTCAGAGTGTGTGCTCCAGTGCTGCTGGCTTAGCAGTGATAAACCAAAAGCTGTTCAGTGATTAACCCCTTCACTATCACTACACTATTGTTAAATCATTAATTAGCTTGATGTCATTTTTGTGACAGTCAGAGTGTGTGCTGCAGGCAGCTGCTATGTGTCTGTGTGTGTGCTGTACACAGACCAGGCCAGCTGCTGCCTGCTGGCCAGTTATTACCTTTAGGTATATGTTAGGTTAGGGATTAGGGGATAGGATTACTGTGCTATTGTGTAGTTAGTACTGTAGTACTGCAGTCAGTGCTAGTAGTTGTTAGAGTAGTAGTACTACTGTGTTAGCTTTCTACAGAACTGCTGTGCTGTGAGCAGTGCCAGTGTGACAGATAGTGTGCACTAGTGTCTTCTACTCTGCTGTCTGACTCTCACTCGACACGTGTCACGTGGCATTTGGCACATGTGACACGTGCCATGTGACACGTGGCAAGTGCCCCGTGACATGTGGAAAGTGCCACGTGCCCCGTGACACATGGCAAGTGCCCCGTGACACGTGGAAAGTGCCCTGTGACACGTGGCAAGTGCCACGTGACACATGCCAAGTTCCACGTGACGTGACACGTGCCAAGTGACACGTGCAAAGTGCCAAGTGACACGTGCCAAGTGGCACGTGCCAAGTGCCACGTGACACGTGCCAAGTGCCAATTGCCAAATGCTACGTCCGGCATGCTCCTGGCACACATTACACCTGCTGCTGCTGCATTGCCCTGCTCCTGCTGCCTGTGCAGCTCCCACCGCCAGGCCAGGGTGCCAAAGACCACTGATACCACCTGTAACCCAAAACACAATTGCTGCGTAATTTTTTGGAGGTGTCTTGGCTGAAAACTGCCATGTCCCAGTCGTGCAGTTGAACTTTGGACACAATGTGGGCTGCACGACCGCTGTCTGGAACCTAGGCCTAATGTTAATTGACAGCCACTTTTTTGGGGGATTTTAAGTCCCCACGTCATCAATTAGTGTTTTCCTTTACAAAATAATGATGCTACATGCCTCATATACCCTAAAAAACGTTATTAAAGCAATTTAAAGGCCACTTCCGGTTTTCTATCCGGATATCCGAATCCGCCAGATACTGAGGTCGGATATCCGATTTGGATTCGGATCGGAAAATTTTGAACTCGGATATCCTGACCCGGATGGGATATCGGGGTATCCGGATCTGAATCGGATCATTTTGAAAAGGGGAATCCGAGCAGCACTAGTTATCATGTTGGACTTGACATTTTAAGACAGGACATATCATCAGGAAGGCATTTAAACAAGTAATTTCTGCATAATACTGACAGTTAGTAAGACTGTAGCTAAATTCAGTGGATTACCTGTACACATAAAGTGTTTCTTTTACTCATTAAAACAAAAGAAGTGAGTGTGAAACTGTATTGTGGTGCCAGTGGCTTAACTAAGAAGCTTGGGCCTTTGGTGCAAGTTTTACATGGGCCCCCAAGCACTCTTTTGATATGGAGCCCCAAAACCTACCAGATTTAGAAAATAGCTTTGTAAAGGGACTGTGAACAATACGTAAAATCAAACATTTCACTGACCTGGGGCTTCCTCCAGCCCACCGTAGGCCGCGAGGTCCCCCTGGGATCCTCCAGGCTCCTCTCCAGGTCCCGCTGGCGGCTCTGTTACTAGTGACCCCGGACCGATTCTTCCTGGATCTGGACGGCGTGACAGTCCAGCACATGCATGGTTTTCTAACTCTAAACAGCGATGAGCAGGACTGTCATGCCGGCCACCGCGATGACATGTAGCGGCCGGCATGATGATGCGGAGCGCCCAGATCCAGGAGGAGTCGGCCCGCCAGAGTGTTGCCAGTAATGGAGCTGCCAGCAGGACCCGGAGAGGAGCCAGGAGGATGCCGGGGGACCTCACGGCCTACGGAGGGCTGGAGGAAGCCCTAGGTAAGTGAAATTTGTGATTCTAGGTGCTATTCAGGGTCCTTTTAAGGATTACCACTATTCAGTGCACACATAGAGGTGTTCATTATCAACAAAGCACCAATAAAAAGCTAATAAGATGGATGAAGGAGGTCCCTTAGTGCACCCCTCTTGCCAAAGGGCCCCAGTGCAGTTGCAACCTCTGCATCCCCTATTACTATGCCACTGAGTAGTTCCATTCAGTAGGCTCAAAAGTAAAATCCCCCAAAAGTCACAGAGAAACTACATTATTGTCTTTTGTTTAATATATCGTCTTGTAATAACATAGTTTGCAAAAAGTCTGACAAGATTTATACTCATATGAGCTGTGCATATTAACACATGGCTGTGACAACAGATGACAAATTGCTCAATAAGACATATGCTTTGACTCCCACCACACAAGATAACTGTAGCCAGACACTATACACTGCGAAGAAGGGGAAAAAAAGTATATAAGCAGTCTTCCAAAGCAAGTGATTAAATAAGCGATGACTCCTGTCTGGCAAGTGCGATCTGTAGCCAGCTGATTGATGGGTTAACGCACGTCGCTGCAGACGTTTTGTAGATACTTAATATTTGTATGTAAATTAAATCCTACATTACTTTTATTGTATGTTTTACCAAATTAGTTTAAAGCAGAGGGGAGATAAATATACTGGTGACACGACAGCTTTATACTCACATTAAACTTTATGATGATATATGCTTCCATAATATTTATAGCTCGTTGCACAGAATATATTAAACCTGCCGTGCAGAGGTAAAACTCTGATTTATACGGGACCATCAATTATTTTTTAGCAGAGAAAATTTGAAATAAATATTTTACACCTCCGTACAAATGTCATAACATCTAATGGGGCTTCAGGGTTGCATGTCAGGCAATAAGTTGATATGATCCACAAAGGGATAATGATGGGTGAAACTTGCTGTCTCCTCTGTTTGCAAAATAATTTCGGAGGAACTTTAAATGACCTATGTTTCTGTTTAAAGTTTGTTCTCCTTTTCGTGTTGGCATGAGTAATGGCTTTCCCCTGAGGAAGCCAGCGAGCGAAACAAGTCAGACAGGAAACAGCGACATCATTACCTCTTCCCTGCTGGGACAATTTCTAGAGGTGCATTCTTCTTGGGGGGTACAATGTGGCACAGGGCCCCTTAAGTGAGTTTATTGTTTTTAGCTCTTTAAATTTTATAAACGTGTTAACACATGCTATTTTTTAAATAAAAGCAGTCTGCACTCAAACCATTTTTATCCTATTTTTTACATCACTGCTACCCAATCGGACTACTTTAGGCCAAGTCGTGCATGTGGCTTATAGTGATGCTTAATCTTGGATTGGAGAGGGGAGATTCACTACAGTGATACGAGGAGACCACATACATGAAACCATCTATAGCAAGGGTGTCAAATTCAAATACAAAGTAGGCCAAAATTGTGCACTGGGACCCAGTCGTGGGCCAACCTCAATGTCTACTGGCCACCTCCCTCCCTTATAAAGTTACCAGATGTCTAATGGCCCCCTCCAACCCCTATACAGTTCACTGGTGTCTAGTGGTCCTCCCTCCCCTATACATTTCCCCAGTGTCTAGAGCCTTCTACCCTTCCCTATACAGTTCCCTAGTATTTAGTGCTCCCCCCTACCTTCCCCTTATGGCTTCCTTGGTGTTTTAGGGCTTCACCTCCAATATAGCTTCCCTGGGGTCTAGAGTGGGCCAAGCATAATGCAAAGTGGGGAAACCACTTGAAAGCCAAATTTAATGGCTTTGAGAGTCAGATTTGCCCTGTGGGCCAGAGTTTGACATGTATGATATATACTATAGACTTACAATTTTGGCTCATGTGGGCTGGTAAGCCTTGATTGTATTTGTTATGGTGGATAGTTACTGAAGTTTAAAGAACATGGGGTGGAAGCATTTAGAGTTAATCAACTGCATGAGCGCTGAGCTCCATTCTATTGCAAATGCGTAATGGCTTTGCCAGTATTTTTTTTTGTTCTAATGAAAGGCGTTCCAGGCGAACTTCCGGTGGTTCGCGTTCGCCATGTAAGGCAAACTTTTCCAGAATTGCACCATTAGGGTCAACTTTGACCCTCTACATCACAGTCAGCAGGCACAATGTAGCCAATTAGGCTACACTCTTTCCTGGAGCCACTCCTCCCCTTATAAAAGGCAGGCAGTGCTGGCCATTACACTCACTCGTGTGCCTGCATTAATTAGTGAAGGGACAGCTGCTGGCAGACTCTCATAGAGAAAAATTAGTTAGCCTCTTTTAGGCTTGTTAGTTTGCTCCTGGCTGATTGTTATTGCTAAAATAGCACCCCTCAACAGCTCTTTTGAGAGCTAATGTTCTCCTGATGTGTTTTTTTTTGTGTTGCCCACTGACACTGCATTATACAGCCCTATCTGTTGCAGCTGGACCTTGGTAATTGCTATTACTGTGCCAGCCAGGCCCTGCCTAACTATCTATACTGGGACACCTACCTATGCCTACCTAACTACTGGGACATGCACTTACCCATATGGGGACACCTACCTATGCCTACCTACCTACCTATACTAGGGCACCTATACTATGCCTACCTACCTATACTAGGGCACCTGCCTATGCCTACCTACCTATACTGGGTCTCCTACCTATGCCTAGCTAACTACTGGGGCACCTACCTATGCCTACCTACGCCTTCCTACCTATACTGGGATGGTGTAATGGTTAAGGGCTCTGCCTCTGACACAGGAGTCCAGGGTTCGAATCTCGGCTCTGCCTGTTCAGTAAGCCAGCACCTATTCAGTAGGAGACCTTTGGCAAGTCTCTCTAACACTGCTACTGCCTATAGAGCGCACCCTAGTGGCTGCTGCTCTGGCGCTTTGAGTCTGCCAGGAGAAAAGCACAATATAAAATGTTATTTGTCTTGTCTTGTCTACCTATGCCTTGCAAACTACTGGGGCACTTACCTATGCCTACCGACCTATACTGGGACTCCTACCTATGCCTAGCTAACTACTGGGGCACCTACCTATGCCTACCTACCTATACTGGATCTCCTAACTATGCCTAGCTAACTACTGGGGCACCTACCTATGCGCACCAGTCCAGCACGGCCGTCACTACGCAAACAGATGTTTGCGGTGCATTACACAGTGAGTTTGGTGTGTCAGTGTGAAGCAGAACTCTAATTACACTCTAATTACACTCCCTGATTGATGTATACACATGCAAGATGTTTTAAAGCACTTTTGGCCTGCAATTTAGCATTCAATGTGATTTCTGCCCTTAAAACGCTGCTTTGCGTCAAATCCAGATTTTTCCCTGGGACTTTTGGCGTCTATCCCACTCTGCCATGCCCCCCTCCAGGTGTTAGACCCCTTGAAACATTTTTTCCATCACTTGTGGCCAGCATAAGTGTTTCTAATTTTCAAAGTTCGCTTCCCCATTGAAGTCTATTGCGGTTCGCGAAAGTTCGCGCAAACCGAACCTTCGAAGTTCACGGACCGAAAATCGGAGGTTCGGGCTATCTCTATTGGTGAGATACACTTAAAGTGCGCCAAAGATGAGAATGATATGGTGGCTTCTATACTAATTTATTTTAAACAATACCAGTTGCCTGACAGTCCTGTTGACGTTTTGGTATCAATAGTGTCTGAGACACAACCCTGAAACAAGCATGTGGCTAATCCAGTCAGACTTAAGACACAGGATCAAAGCAACAGCCAGGCAATTTGCATTGTTTAAAAGGAAATAGTAATGTCAGCTTTGATATCACTCTCACCTTGGGTTTCCTTTAAGTCACGAGGGTATGTAAAAAAAATTTTGGTTGAAAATGCTCATTCTCATGTACATACAGTATTTATCACGTGACACGGCTGTCCCCCTGGGACACAGGGAAGTGATCCACTGTCATAGGCTGAAGCCTATCACAGCCGATCGCGCTGATAGGCTGACGGGGGGAGAGGGGTGGGAGGGAAAGAAAACTTAAAGGAAAATGTTTTTATTAGAAAAATAAAAATATTTGGCAAAAAAATAAACACTGGGGGAGCGATCAGACCCCACCAACAGAGAGCTCTGTTGGTGGGGAGAAAGGGGGGGTGGGGATCACTTGTGTACTGAGTTGTACGGCCCTGCAGCTTGGCCTTAAAGCTGCAGTGGCCACTTTCAAGAAAAAGGGCCTGGTCTTTAGGGGGGTTAACACTGCGGTCCTCAAGTGGTTAAAAAAATCCTCTGTGACAAAACTAAAATTCCATGGCCAAAGCCGCTTTCGGTGGCAAAAGCAATTTTTGTGAGTTTTGCCTGTTCCTTCTTACTACTGGCTGCAGAGGATTGCAGAACTGAAGAAGAGCTGTCACCAAAAGTAACTGAATTTAGAAAAATAGCACTCGATGTCTATCTCTACTCTATTTTAGAGGATTTACTAGCTGGTCACATGTACCAAGTATGGCTTCTATCGGGAATGGCAGGAAAGTCAAATGTATCAAGAATGGCTTCCATTGGAAATGACAAGAGCTTCTTAAGTTGATTTTAAAGTAGACAGGGGTGATTAACCAAATATTAGATGAAGAGGGGAGGGAGGGGGCACAGGCTAGCTTATGTATGCCCAATAATATAACGTGGAGATACATCTACCCAATTCACTTTCCATTACTTTACCCTCTCTCCATCCATATGATGATTCTGTGGAGCTGTTGTCAGTTTTGTCATCAGTACAAAATTAAGTATCACTATAGCTGAACTACAGCTTTCAAAATTAGCAGCGAGAACTATTGCCCCTATCCTCTTTCCCTGCTGACAAATCACGCCGATTTTTCAGCAGGGAAAGAGAGTAGGGGCAATAGATAAAGGCAAATGTTAAATTGCAGAAATGATTAACAGAATGATTTAGCAGCAGGGACACTGGATAGCAGTGATAGATAGCTGCGAAGGTTAGAGTTAGGAATAGGTGGGGAGAGGTTAGTGTTCGGCATAGTTAGGGGAGGGGTAATGTGAGAGTTAGGTTAGGATAAGTTATAGAACATCAGTAAAGTTACCGATATTCTACTAATGATAAAAAGACATAGTAGAATATTGATAACGTTACCAATATTGTACTATCGGGTACATCCATGCCCATTCTAACTCGTGGCTTTTAGTTTAAATGTATGCAGATGCCTATTAGGCATGGTTCATGAGATGCAAATAATTTTGAGTTGATGCAGGATTATGCAAATTTTGTATGCAATCATATGCACCTTGAAAATAGACCCTATACAGCCCCCACCTCATCAAGGTTGGGGGAGTCCTTCCTGACCTCAAATGGTGGACACCATTGTGTAACCCAGTCCTTTTTACCAGAGAGACCAACCACATCCAGTTCAGGTCAAACACCCAGTGGAGTCGGGTTAATTATCTCCACCTGTTTCAATGGTTTGTTGCCCCTGTTGCAACCTACCTTTGTTTTTTTTTCTTTTTGTCATTTACATTTATCCCTTTAAACACAACATACTATGCTATTTGGATTCCCGTTGTATCTGTGTTCTTTTTTTTTTTTAAGGGTTTAAATAGACTCTGTAACAAAATTTTCAGCCTTATTTCTTCTATCCTATAAGTTCCTATACCTTTTCGAATGTGGTCTGTGTTACTGCAGCCTTTTCTAGTTGCACAGTGGCTGTGTTATCTCTGTTATATGATCGAATCTTCTCTCTTCTGTCGGCTCTGTCAGCTGAGACTGGAATGTGTGGAATGTGCTGCACTGCTTGTCATTGGCAGAAGCTATACACACCCTCTCCAAGCTCTGTATGAGTCAGAGACTGAGCTACTCTCAAGCCCATCACACTCTAGTTAAAAGCCATGTCTTTTGTTTGCAAACACTGCCTAAAAATGGCAATTATAAGCCAGGATTACAGCAGGGAGTGGCAGAAACAGCACAGAGGGGCCCAGGAGAACATAATGAATAGAATGGTATGCTTTTTATTGTAAGAATTTTAGAGTACAGATTATCTTTAAGGCACCCCATTTTCTCAAGTTCATGTTATGATTATTATGTCAGTCTTACAAGCAGTATGCTATATTTAATCAGATCTACCCTTTGCTATTTATACATTTGTTATAAGAACATTTGGCTTTTCACCTTTTTAGCAACATGCTCACATACATGTGTTTTCCTCGCCTCTAAATATATATACAAAGTGTCAATAAGATTTGCATTATCGTTATCACCTTGAGGGGAATCAAAACACACAGTCATGCAGCGAAGCGGCTATTAGATTTTTGTTTGTATCTTGTGCCCCCTACGCTTTGCAGTGCTGTTTGATAAACAACCGATAAGAGTTTACATATCAAGTTTCAGCCATCTAACTTTCTGTGTCTTTTGGTTAATTAGTTGTGAATGAGATTCAGTGCTAGACACTTGGACAGGGTCACAGAGCTCTCAGCAAGAAATAGATTACTTTGGCATTGACAAGTGCTTAATTAGCCCCAAGATGCCGCATGTGCAGAAGTAATTAGAAATGTAATTAAATAAATGAACGTATGTGATCACTGATAAAGTCTCGCTTACTGAAGATCTCTTCTTATTTCGCTTTACAGTTTTAATCAAGCCCTCTTTGTATTCTGGGGTGAGAATAACACCCTATCTAGTGTTTTAGTGGGACAACACTGTAATAAAGCCATAGCTAGCAAAGCCAATAATCTTACTAGATAATCACCTTTAGAACACAAAGACAGATGTAGTGATGAACGAAATGAATTCTGCTATCTTTGGTCATCTTTATTATGAAAGGAAGCTAATTTTGTTTTGTAATGATTAAGACTAAATGAGCTTTAAATGGCTTTTACTTACCTTAAAGTGGATCCGAGGTAAACTTTTACTCATTGCATAATTGTGTTCCTTTCCTATTGTTTATAGGGCATTCCTCAAGCTAAATACTTTTTTGTTTTTGTTTTAATATGCTAATTCCCTATAAACTAAATAAACCACACCCACAGGTTTTCAGAGAGCCTTGGCTGTAACAAGGGCTCATGGGAGCTCAGTTTGGGCAGGGGGTGGATGAGGTGTTACTAGCCATTGATTTCAGAGGCAGAAGGGAGGAGGGGGAATTAGTTTTTTTCACAAGCTGAGTGCTCAAGATACAGATAAGCCTGTCTCTGTGTAATGTTTACAAACAACATGGCTGCTGTCATTGTATCACAGGAAGAAATAATAATTTTCTCTTAAAGCTATTTGCAGCTAGATTTGCTGAGTAAACTATCTAAACTTTAGATAAGATATATAGACAAGTTACTTGTTATAGTTAGTTTTTCATCTCGGATCCGCTTTAAGTAGAGGTTAGAATGGTGAAGGCAAATTAGTTTGCATGGCATACAAAAATCACACCAAAGTGTCTACAGCGGTGTTTATCTAAGCTGTCCTTGTGACTCCTCAACAGTGCATGTTTTGCAGGCAACCTCACCTATGCACAGGTGAAGTATTTAGTGTCTCAGCCAGGTGGATTCCATGTAGCCGAGACACTAATTACCCCTCCTGTGCATAGGTGATAAGCAAAAACTCGGTATACAGAGGCGCCAGAGTAGAGTAAAACATTAAAAAAAAAAAGTTTAAAAGCAGAGGGGGATGTTAGGGTGGACTTACCTCCCTCTTACAAAAAAAGAAAACTCACTTGAGTCTCGATAAAACAGAATTGACAAATAATTTATTCAACTCCACAAATGCAATGCGTTTTGCGGGCATGACCCCACTTCCTCAGGCAAAAATGGGAGCACAACTCAGTGGGTCAAGTGCCGCTCAAACCCATTGCTTGACCCACTGAGTTGTGCCCCCATTTTTGCCTTAGGAAGTGGGGTCACGCCAGCGAAACGCGTTGCATTTGTGGAGTTGAATAAATTATTTGTCAATTCTGTTTTATCGAGACTCAAGTGAGTTTTCTTTTTTTGTAAGCGGGAGGTAAGTCCACCCTAACACCCCTTCTGCTTTTAAACGGGTTTTTAAAACGTTTTACTCTACTCTGGCGCCTCTGTATACCGAGTTTTTGCTGATCTTCTAGACCACCCTGGGTGGAGGGGTGCATCCCCATCTACTATCTACAGAGAGCGACTTCTTAACCTGAGCGGGGTCAGGTCCTAATGCTTCCCACCTGCCCATAGGTATCCCGTGTTTGTGAGTATATACACATAAAATTGTATTGAATTCTTAATTTTACACGACAATACTGCACCATATTGGGCTCTCGATTCTCTTCTTGTTTTTAAGCATGTGCATAGGTAAGGTTGCTTGCAAAACATGCACCATTGGGGAGTCACGATGACAGGTTTGAGAAACTCAGGTCTACAGCTTCTCATCAAAGGCTCACCCAACTCACATCTAGTGTTGATCATTCTGACAACTAGTAGGTTTACCTGACCATGTCCTAGCGTCTGTCCTGCCTGCCTGGCTAGTCTCAGTCCTAAACCGCTGGTTTGACCTTGGCCTGTGACCGCGGCATTGCTTGTCAAAGCAGGTCATTTTAGAACCAGGGATGCTCATTTGAATTCCACAGAATTTAAATGTATGCATTTTCGATCTGAATTCAGAAAACGGAAATCGAAATTTCATGGAGAACAGAGTCACCGCAACTATATAATTTTAGCCCAATCACTCAGAATCATTGGACCAATCAGAGAATGCAGAATTATTTTCTGCAAAAATTGGTTCACCGCAGTGATTTAAGACCAACCACAAAACCAATTTTTGTTTTCGCTTTTCTGATTTCTGTTTTTTTATTTCCCTTTTTTGTTTTTGGAATGTGGGAGGAAACTGGAGTGCCCAGAGGAAAATACACAGAGGTGGAGAGAACATACAAACCCCATGCAGATACAGTATTTCCTTGTCTGGGATTCAAATCTCGGATCCAACACTACAAGGGGAGAATGTTATCCACTACGCCACCATGTGTGTAGAAACCATTGTAATCTATATATACACAGAGAGGCACTCATGCTTGCTACACAACCATAGCCGTTAAGGCACCTGTTTTTTCACTGACCTGAGGAAGCAGGCAAGCACCCGCGAAACATGTTGTCAATTTTATGTGCTCGAATAAAAGACCTTTTTCAATAAACTGGTCCAAATTCTTCAAGAGAGGTAAGATTCCCTCTTTGTTTATAAGATTAACAGATTATTAGCCCATCTTTTATGCATTGGGCGCTTCCACCCCTGTTTTAAGTGTAATCTATATATATTTGTTGGCGAGAGATTTTTTCCTATCCACAAAAGTTTACATTACTGTTAAAGTTTATTTCCTTTGTTTATTTCATGTGTCTTGAAAAAAAAAACCCAAGACTGTGACGTTACCTCCATAATGTATTCATAAGGAATATGTTCCGTCAGATTAAATTAGAGTGAAGTGTTAAATAGTCCTTTCCAATTTTTTTTCCGTTAATACCACACTGACACATTTGCCTGGATTTAACAGTGTTATACTTCTTGACAAAACCATACTCATCCATTAATGGCTCTCTCTGAGACCTATATCAATTTCACAGAGCACAGTAGCAGCCCAGACAGAGCAATCAAACCCACTGAGTCCAGTACCACCAGCATTTCAATTGCCTGCTGATGCATTACGACATAATAATCCTCTGGAAATAAGAAGCTGGACCCATCATCTCTGGAGAAGCATATAACTCCCTGCGCCATCATGTCAGACCTAATGTAGTTAATGATTTTACTCTGTACTGTGCATAAGGGACCCAGCAGCAGGGCTATCAGCATAGCCTGTAAATGTGAAGTAGCTTTGGCAACAGCCTTCTCATTTTTTCTCTTTTAAGATAGTTTGTGGTTTAGTAAAGCTATATTTAGCTTAGCAGTTTAAAGGCATAAAATGGTTTTATATGTATATTTTACAGTGAGGATTATGTCTCCTGCTCAGAATAATTGATTTGCTTGTACACATCAGCAGTACTGTACGTGTAACAGATTTGTAATTATTTTTTTCCCTAAACCAATCTCTAAATTATTTACAGCGAGAAGAAAGTTGACACAATTAGATAGTAAGATCTGAACAACAAGGCCTGGTAAATCTAGGAAAGCCCAATACATTAAAGGTAGCTTTTTGTATCAGTCAGTGTCCATTGTATCATGCAATTTGCCCAGTGCTGCTTGCAAATTTTCACCAGTCATTTTCTCATGGAAAATGATGTTTTCGATTTCAAGAAAATATTTACAAAAATATATTGTAAAAAAGTCTAAGAATCGTTTATTTTTACCATGAAATAAAAAAAAAATGTAAAAAATCACAAACATATTACAAAATTATTTTTGATGGCATTTTCCCTCCAAAGTAAAAGTTTTCATTATTTTAGCGAAAATACATGCAAAAAGAATATCTGCATTTTTGTTCATCACTGGTTTTGAAAACTGATAACAAGGGAGACCTGACTGGGAGTAACTTAGGGTACATTTTTTATATTTTTGTTTGATTCCCCTTTAATGCACTAGTGAGAATGGATGTAGTCCATCACTTTAGACTTTAGCTGTGTCTGTTGGCCTATGCAGTGTATGCAGTGACTAGAGATGTAGCGAACATCACATTTTGGGTTTGTGAATTTCGATTGTGAATTCCAGCAAAAGTTTGCGAACCAGCTGTTTGCAGCGGGCTCCATAGACTTCTATGGCAGGCAAGCGGCTGCCGACATTAACGGTCAATAGAAAAGTCCCCTTACATGCTACAAACACCAAATTTGCAGGGCATGTGGAGGGGGCAGTGGGTACTAGTGTTGGGCGAACACCTGGATGTTCGGGTTCGGGCCGAACAGGCCGAACATGGGCCAGATGTTCGGCATGTTCGGCCCGAACGCCGAACTCAATGGGAGTCAATGGGACCCCCGAACATGCCCATTTTGGGGGCCCTATGGGGTCGCAGGCATAAGGGGGGAGCATGCCCCGGTCGCGGGGGGGGGTCGGAAATTCCCCCCACCCCCTCCGCTAGCGCTCCCCCCTCTGCCCGCTTCCCCATACAAAAAGTTTAAATCAAGTTCAATAGTACCTGGGCTGGTGGCATTGGCTGGCAGTGGAGTGAGGAGGAGGAGGAGTCCGAATAGCAGAGTGACGTTGAGGCCGGGCAGCGGGCGGTTCAGCGCTAGTACCCTTGTGGTACTTCCGCCCTTTCTCTGACCTCACGTCCTCTGCGTGATGACGCATACGAGGGTACGCGTGATGCGTACCCTCGTATGCAGAGGACGTGAGGTCAGAGAAAGGGCGGAAGTACCACAAGGGTACTAGCGCTGAACCGCCCGCTGCCCGGCCTCAACGTCACTCTGCTACTCGGACTCCTCCTCCTCCTCACTCCACTGCCAGCCAATGCCACCAGCCCAGGTACACTACTATTGAACTTGATTTAAACTTTTTTTATGGGGAAGCGGGCAGAGGGGGGAGCGCTAGCGGAGGGGGTGGGGGGAATTTCCGACCCCCCCCGCGATCGGGGCATGCTCCCCCCTTATGCCTGCGACCCCATAGGGGGGCCGTATTGCGGCCTGTTCGGCCCTGTTCGGGGGCATACAGAAGTTCGGGGCGAACCCGAACTTAAAAGGCCGAACACCATCAGGTGTTCGGCCGAACTCGAACATCACCCGAACAGGGTGATGTTCTGCAGAACCCGAACAGTGGCGAACACTGTTCGCCCAACACTAGTGGGTACAAGAGGAAAAAAATTCAAAAAAGACCTTATAGTTTTTGAGAACATCGATTATACACTTTTTAAAAAAAATTTAATTTTTTTTTAATATGTTTTATTTAACCATTACAATGTTCACTCTCCTGTTATTTGGGTGAATACTGGTAGCGGATAGTACTCATAGTTGCAGCAGAAGTAGAATCCATTTGGGGTTTACCTACATTGCTTTCAGACACCTTGTAGAGTAGTTACCTGCCACGGGAACAAGCATCATGCCCTGAACCAACCTTATAATGTGGGATGTTGTCAGCTGGCCTTTTGTTCTTGATTTTGTTGCCAGGTACGAGTCCTAAAAGTGTTCACTAAGGTGATATATGAGAAGATTCATACTTTGGATCTGTGCTGAACAGCGATGAGCGAAAATGCAGACATTGTTTTTGCATAAATTTTCTTAAAAATAACATAAAATTTGACTTTCAAGCAAAAACCCGAAAATCATTTTGTAATAAGATTTTTTGCTAATGTTTGTGCTAAAATAAACGATGTTGGCACTTTTATCTAATTTTTACAGTAAAAATAAAGATTTTAGCGAAATGGAAAATAGCATTTTTGATGCAAAAATGAGTTTGGTGAAAATTTGCAACACTGCTGCTGAATGCCTTAGGGTTATGTTGTTGAAGTTCACCATTAATTGGACTGGCTTTTTGGTGATATGTTTGAAGATTGTGTTTTTTTCCTATTGACCTGTGCTGAACTTTTCAATTATTTATTTACTATATACTTGGGACAAGACTTGTCTTTATTCAGAAGCAGTCTAGAACTCAGTATTGCTGGTGCTGATCTAACTGTTTATTGTTTGAGCAGCCCACTAGATATTGTGTGCAACAGTTTTCCACAGCGCATAACCAAACCTATTGGCAACCACTGACACAAGGGTGTTTACAAACACAGCAACTGAATGATGCTCATTCCCTGGCAGATTTGCAGTTGAACTGTAGAGATGGCCCGAACCTCCGATTTTCGGTTCACGAACCGGGTTCGCGAAGTTCCACAAAAGTTCGGTTCGCACGAACTTCCGCGAACCGCAATATAGTTCAATGGGG
Source organism: Hyperolius riggenbachi (assembly GCF_040937935.1). Taxonomy (NCBI): domain Eukaryota; kingdom Metazoa; phylum Chordata; class Amphibia; order Anura; family Hyperoliidae; genus Hyperolius; species Hyperolius riggenbachi. The sequence goes on along the minus strand of NC_090649.1, from coordinate 418,467,802 downwards.
AGGCGAACTTTGAAAACTAGAAACATTTATGCTGGCAACAAAAGTGATGGAAAAGATGTTTCAAGGGGTCTAACACCTGGAGGCATGGATGAGTGGGATAGACGCCAAAAGTCCCAGGGAAAAATCTGGATTTGACGCAAAGCAGCATTTTAAGGGCAGAAATCACATTGCATGCTAAATTGCAGGCCTAAAGTGCTTTAAAGCATCTTGCATGTGTATACATCAATCAGGGAGTGTAATTAGAGTACTGCTTCACACTGACACATCAAACTCATTGTGTAACGTACCGCAAACAGCTGTTTGTGTTGTGACGGCCATGCTGGAGTGGTGCGCACCATGGCCAGAGTGCAGGCAGTGGCGGTTTTTAAGCCCATATGGTCGCCGGGCTGTGGTGATAGAACAACAGTGACTGTCAGGTAAGTATATGCAGTGATGGGTATTACAATATGCACCTGTCACACACAGACAGGTACCGGACAGGCACAGTGACACTGCGTGCACTCACGTAGGTGGGTGGGTGCACAGTGAACGACAGGTAGGTATATGCAGTGGGTATTACAATGTGCACCTGTCACACACACAGGTAGTAGTCACTGAATGTGCTGGGCAGGGCTGGCAGTGGCACACACAATAGGAATTAGCAAGGCTGTCTATGCAACACAAGTGTCAGTGGGACACACAGAAAAAAAAAATAGATCACAAGAACAAGATTAGCTCTGAAAAGAGCTGTTGTGGGGGGCTTTTTTTAGCAATAAGAATCAGCAAGGAGCAAGCTAACAAGCCTACAAGAGCCTAACTAAGTTTTCCCTATGAGAGTCTGCAGCAGCTATCCCTTCACTAATTACTGCAGGCACACGAGTGAGTGAAAAGCCTGACGTTGCCTGCCTTTTATAAGGGGGGTGGGGCTCCAGGAGGGAGTGTAGCCTGATTGTCTACAATGTGCCTGCTGACTGTGATGTAAAGGGTCAAAGTTGACCCTAATGGAGCATTATGGGGCGAATCGAACTTCCGGAAAAGTTCGCGGTTCTCCGCAATCGCGAACCACTGAAGTTCGCGGGCCATCTCTATTGAACTGTATAGCAGGTGGCCAATTCAACCATCAATGCATTTACAATACCTCATTAGTAAGCTGTCATCAGGGCTGGCAGAGAGTGTCCAGAAAGAATAAAAAGGCAGGCTGGTGATGCTCCAGTGGAATTTAACACAGGTAAAGTTCAAGGCATGCAGCATTCAGATAAACAGCTGGATTTAGAAAGTATACTAGAAATACTTGTGGAGGTGCCCTTGATGATATACTACTGCTGAATAATATGCAAATGAGAAGTTTAATGTCTTACTTTCTCAGAAGAGCAAACCAATAATAAATGGAAAAGATATACACTATTTATGTATTGGTGCACAATAGACAATGCGTTTCATGGTTATTGACCCACTTCCTCGGGTCAATGTAAGTGCCTGCAAAATATCGGTGAAGAGCATGGGCGCCTAAAATTTAGATTTAGAAGAACTACTAGGGTCCGACATTGAGTAACTGGAACAGCAGGCCAGCCATTGAGGTACTGCACAGAACTGGAGAGAGTCTTTTTTTTCCCAGTAACTATACTAATACATTTGACTGAGACTATATTTGTCAGTGAGTTATGTAATGAGTGTTCATTTTCTACATTCTTAATATAAACCGCTATTTAATATCTACGTACTGAGAAAACACATCCAGGCAGAGTGGGAGGATGTGAGAGATTGAGTGTCTTATATAGTAGGAACTACCAATTACTAATGGAAAGTAGGAGGGAACTGCTGGTCCAATAGAGTAATCTGCAGATTTACTGGCATACTGATTCAGAATAAGAAACTCAGAGAAACCTGAAAAATGAGTACAAGTAGAAATCAGCTTGTAGGTAACAAGATTAGTTTGTGTTAGCAGCACTGTATACATATCTGTGAAGTGAGGTATAAACACATACATACACATGTTGTATATGTAGTATACTGTAAATGTTGAGGTTATGACTGTGAAAGCAGGTGATATATGAAAAATAAAGCAATACATCAAGGTGGTACTAAATTGGCTTTGCTAGAAATAGAGTCTGAAAAGAATTCTTATTAGCTGAAAGCTTCTTTTAAATTTGTTAATAAATGGTATCATCCTGATTCAAAACGTCTTTCTTTTACTGATCGCTAACACAGTACAATACTCTACTGCTATCATAAAGCAATGCATTCGGAGCAAATCATACTTCATGTTTTGGGCATGAGCCTTTCACTAGTTGTAACAACAATAATTGCATGTTTGCATTGTCATTGCACTGTATTATTTATTTAATTGGTTGGTGTAAAGGATAGCGGAGATACCACCGCATGGCCAAGCGGCATGGCGGCTATCTCCGCGTATCAGCCGGCGGCCTCTGCCGCGCAGCTACATGCTGCTGTTTTGCCTGGTCCTTCTAGTGCACATAGATTGAGAGCTACGCGCGCGCGCGCCAGGCGACAGGACCTTTTTGCAAGTAAAAGAGGAGTCAGCTGATCAGCCGGTCAGCTGACTCAAGTAGTGCTCCAGATTGGCTGAGTGACTGGGGTGGCGCTGTGCAGCGCTCTGAGTATACAGTATATAGGACCTGCCTGTCAGTTGCTGGTTGTCTGCTGTTGCAAATGCTAACGTGTTAGCGCTCAGACCCTAGTCAGATCCTACAGTGTGCTAGAACCAGCTGGAGCTGGGGATCCACACTTAACCAGTTTCCATTGATAGCTTAACCACTTCCCAACTGAGGGGTTTTACCCCTTGAGCACCAGAGCAATTTTCACCTTTCAGCGCTCCTTCCATTCATTCATCTATAACTTTATCATTACTTATCACAGTGAAATGAACTATATCTTGTTTTTTTCGTCACCAATTAGCCTTTCTTTAGGTGGGACATTATGCCAAGAATTATTTAATTCTAAATGTGTTTTAAAGGGAAAATAGGAAAAAATGTGGGAAAAAATTTATTATTTTTCAGTTTTCGGCCTTTATAGTTTTCAAATAATGCATGCTACTGTAATTAAAACCCATGAAATGTATTTGCCCATTTCTCCCGGTTATAAAACCGTTTAAATTATGTCCCTATCACAATGTTTGGCGCCAATATTTTAATTGGAAATAAAGGTGCCTTTTTTTCAGTTTTGCGCCCATCCCTAATTACAAGCCCATAGTTTATAAAGTAACAGTGTTATACCCTCTTGACATAAATATTTAAAAAGTTCAGTCCCTAAGGTAACTATTTATGTATTTTTTTTAATTGTAATTTTTTATTTTTTTTTTATTACAAAAAAATAATAATTGGGGAGTGTGGGAGGTAAGGAGTTAATTTTTAGTGTAAAACTAATTTATTTGCATGTAAAAAATGCTTTAGGGTGTAGTTTTACTATTTAGCTACAAGATGGCAATAGTAACTTTTTGTTTAATGCAACCTGCAAGCGTCCTTCCGGGCGGTTTTTTTATTCTCACAATGATCGCGCTGCTTAGCGGAGAAGCAGCGGATCATTGTGGGGCTTAGATCAACGAATGGGAATGGATTTTCCCGTTCATTGATCTCCGGGCGAGCGGCCGGCGGCTTGTTTGCGAGCAGGAGTGCGCGCTAGAGCGAGCGGGAGTGCGGGCAGCGGCGGGAGCGCGGAAAGTACGGATTTCTCCGTCCCTGGGGGTGAAAGGATGGAAAAAGGGATGGAGAAATTCGTACGCGTGGGGGTAAAGTGGTTAAAGTACTCATTGCATTGTGTTATTTGTGTAAAATACCTTAGTCTAGATCCCAGGTGTTGAAACCAAGGACTTCACACCTAGACTAGGATATTGCTACATTGCTATTGTTTATCTGTTATGACCTTCTGCTTCCTTGACTACTCTCCTGTTTGCTGGTTCGTTACCTCTGCCTATCTGATTACTTTTGCCGACTCTGCTTGAATCTAAACATCGAATCAGCCTTCCGTCTTTGTACTTTATCTGTCCATACGTTGCCTACCCTGCTTGTCTGACCTTCCTGTCCTCACTAGTGGGCCTAGCCATTAGTGAGGAATCTCTAAGAGCTGACACCTACTCCTTAGGTGATCAGCCCTTGCAGCACTGTCTGTAACACTTGCTCCTCAAGTGTCCGCTAGCTGCAGTAGAGTCTTATTCACCTGCTCCTCAGGTGATCATCCTTGCAGTACAGTCAGTGGTCCCTGCTCCTCAGGTTTCCACTGGCTGCAGTACAGTCTGAATCTCCTGCTCCTCAGGAGATCCTTGGCTGTAGTGTAGTCTTAATCACCTGCTCCTCAGGTGATCATCCTTGCCGCACAGTCAGTGGTCCCTGCTCCTCAGGTGTCCACTGGCTGCAGTATTGTCTGAATCTCCCACTCCTCGGGAGATCTCCTCTTCTCATTACTGTTGCACCAAAACACAATCCCACATTGGTTGTCCCGTGTCTAGCTATACTTGCATTATTGGTGATTCTGCAGATCACCACATAATCAGGTATAGTATCTGTATTATTGGTGATACTGCAGATCACCAATAATCAGAAAAATCTGTGTTGCTGACACCAATCGTTACAGTTGTGTTTGCACTTCCTGTGGAAGGGTTTATACTTTCAGTTGAAGATTAGCATTAAATGCATTGCTTTGTGGTGTGCCTGCTTAGTTTAATGCTTTATCTATTCTGCTTACCAAGAGTGGCATACCCGGTCAGGGGCATTCGTACCAGCACTACCTACTAGGAAGTAGTGGTGTGAACTAGGCAGTCAACAAATTTGTGTTGTGGGAATGAAGAAACCGTAATAAGCATTTTGCACACAGTCACATCAAAGGCTACCCTAAACAATCATTTAAGACCATTTTAGGCACTTTTTCCAAATGTATTATGTATTGGTATCCGTGATGAGCAAAAATGTGGATATTCTTTTCGTAAAAATAATGTTACATTTGACTTTTGAGCAAAATTGTCATTAACCTCCTTGCCGGTTATCCCGAGCTCAGCTCGGGGTAACCTGCGCAGGAGGATTTCGCAGGCCCCGCTGGGCCGATTTTCACAATTTTTTTACTGTACACAGCTAGCACTTTGCTAGCTGCCTGCATATCTCGATCGCCACCGCTCGCCACCGATTCGCCGCTACCCGCCGCGCCTCCCCCCCCCCCTCCAGACCCCTTGCGCAGCCTGGCCAATCAGTGCCAGGCAGCGCTGAGGGGTGGATCGAGATTCCCTCTGACGTCCCGACGTCCATGACGTCGGTGACGTCATCCATGGCAACGGGGGAAGCCGAGCAGGAAATCCCGTTCTGAACGGGATTTCTTGCTGGCGAAGGTAGCCGGCGGTGATCGAGGTAGGTAGGGGGATGCCGCTTGTCAGCAGCTATCATGTAGCTAGCGCTAGGCTAGCTACATGAATTTAAAAAAAGAAAAAAATAGTGCTGCGCCACCCCCTTGCCGATATCATTGGAATGGCAAGGGGGTTAAAAATTATTTTGTAATAAGTTTGTGATTTTGCAAATTTTTTTGCGAATGTTCACGCTAAAATCAACAATTTTTCACTGTAAAAACATCATTTTTTTTGTGGTAAAAATAACATTTTCGTGAATGTTCACCATATTGCCAAAATACAGTACCGGTATTTTCCCCCCAAATTTTTCTAAATCAAAAATGTAATTTTTGATGCGAAAATGACTGGCGAGAATTAACGAGTGACACTGTCAGTGGATTTTATATCCACTGACAGATTTTTAACAGTCAGACATGCTGGAAAAGCTTGCCCAATTACTATTGCTATGTTTTGCTACAGGTGCTGGCAAGCATGCTTCCTCTTGTCCTTCCTTCCTCCCCTCTCCATAGAGCAGATATCCCTGATCAGCATGGAGCTGAAAAACATGTTTGTAAGAAGAAAAAACACCTAAAATGATCAATGATTATTGCATATGATTGCTTGTAGGAAAGTAGAGCGGCAGCCCGCATAACGTAAATCGCCAACTTTATTTCAAACATTGTATAAAATGGCATTATACAATGACACAGTCCACCATAGAGAGAGAGAGAGAGGGAACACAGCCTACACAGAGGTCGACAGCCGTTTCGCTCCCACACAAAGGGTGCTTTGTCAGGACTTCTTCAGGATTATTGCTTGTGACCTTTATTTCAAGTGTGTACAAGATAAGATCAGTGGCCCTGGTGACTCACTGATAGAGATGTCGAGAACCTCCGATTTTCGGTTCGTGTACCGGGTTCGCGAACTTCCGCGGAAGGTTCGGTTCGCGGAAAAGTTTGCGAACCGCAATAGACTTCAATGGGGAGGCGAACTTTGAAAAATAGAAAAAATTATGCTGGCCACAAAAGTGATGGAAAAGATGTTTCAAGGGGTCTAACACCTGGAGGGGGGCATGGCGGAGTGGGATACATGCCAAAAGTCCCGGGGAAAACTCTGGAAGTGACGCAAAGCAGCGTTTTAAGGGCAGAAATCACATTGAATGCTAAATTGAAGGCCTAACGTGCTTTAAAACATCTTGCATGTGTATACATCAATCAGGGAGTGTAATTAGAGTACTGCTTCACACTGACACACCAAACTCACTGTGTAACGCACCGCAAACAGCTGTTTGTGTAGTGACGGCCATGCTGGACTACTGCGCAACATGGCGAGATTGCTCTTCCTCACTCAGTGATGTCAGGTAATGTGTGACTTCCTTCTCAACTTTCCATGGCATTGTTAAAAAGCTTACGTTTTGTTTTTAAATTACATTTTCTACTTGCTGTGTACTTGTTCAGTACCGCTACAACGAGAATCCTGTGGAGGCGGGCAAGTCTGCCATTGTGACCCCGGGTAATGGCCGGGGAATGAGGGGTTTGAATCCGGTGTGGAGCTTGAGCAACGGCTACCACTACACATCCAAGGAGGGCAGCAGGCAGGCATGCACGCCCGCCCGCCCCGAGGTAGTGACCAAAAAAAACAATACAGGAGGCGGACTTTCGAGGCCCTGCTGTGTATTTGAAATGAATTAACTTTAAATCCTTTAACGGGAATCCGTTATGGAGGGCAAGTCTGCCATTGTCACCGCGGGGAATGAAGGTTGGATTCCAGCCCGAAGTGGGAGCCTGCTGAGACCCATGCTGTAGCTGCCCTGACCGTGCTTTGCAGACCAGGCATCTGTGGTCAGATGGACCCTTGAGCCAGCGGAAGACAAACCAAGTCGAAAGCATTTGCCAAGAATGTTTTACGGAGGGCAAGTTTTTTTGCCCTTTTTTTTACATTTTTTGAAAATGATAGATGGTTGTATTTTTAAATTGTTTGAAAGTTTAGATGGTTGTATTTTTAAATTGTTTGAAAGTTTAGATGGTTGTATTTTTAAATTGTTTGAAAGTTTAGATGGTTGTATTTTTAAATTGTTTAAAAGTGTATCCATTCTTCCTCCCCCCAGCCACGAACAATACCATGGGAACATGGAGCAGCAGAAGCCCCCTGTGACGGCTGCCGCGGTTGTTCTCCGCGGCTTGTCTTTTGAGGGGTGCTGCTTTTCCTCAGGTGTTCTTGCCATAGCTGTTTGTGCCTTCTCTCCAGGTGCCTTCGTAAAGCACTTGTCCCTACGTGACAGTTGGCCTTTCCACGGCTCAATTTTTGCTGGCAGAGACAACAGATGGCTTTGCTCTGATCTGAGACACACACGTGAAAAAAATTCCAAACCGCTGAACCCCCCTGGGGTGATGGCGCTACGGTGGCATCAGCAGCTGACGTTGAAGGGCATGTTGGCTGGCTGGCCATAGCTGGTGATACATGGCGCCGGACACTGCCCCCAGCTGTTTCTGAGGACGAGCTCCCTCTGCTTCTATCATGGAGTTGTCTCCTCCTACTCCTCTCTGACTCCTCCTCTGAACTGCCCCCCTGGTCATCTCCTCTACCGGGAACATATGTGGTATCCGTATAATCGTCATCATAATCCTCCTGGCCAGCTGCGCTTTCCTCAGACACCTCCTCAAGTGCACCAACTTCAGGTGGTCCACCATCATCCCCATCCACACACGTTACGTCCATACTATCGCCACCTAACTCAGACGTATGAGGTGGTGTACCTGCGCCTTCTTGTTGTTGTTGCAGTAGTGGCTGGGAATCAGTGATTTCACCACCACCACCAAATAACTCCTGCGAAGTGTCAAATGCAGCGGATGTGGTGCTTGTTGTAGCGCTGGTGGAGATGAGGTGTTCTGTGTTAAATACTCAACACCTCCTCACGATTTTGGGAAGTGATGGCACGTGCTTTCTTCTGAGCACTGTATTTTGGGGCAGGTCCGCACGAAATCACAGCAACACCACCTCGCACAGCCACAGACCTGCCGGTGCCTGGTGGCCTTCCTCTGGGTCTGCCTCTACCTCTTCCTCTACCTGGTTTGTCCATTTTGTCCATCTCGGGGGGTATGCAAGCTATATGCAGTGAGGTGGGTTCTCACTCAACACAACAGGTAGTTAGATGCAGTGAGCTGGGTTCACTGAACACAACAGGTAGTTAGATGCAGTGAGCTGGGTTCACTGAACAGTAAAGGTACTTAAGATGCAGTGAGGTGGGTTCTCACTCAACACAACAGGTAGTTAGATGCAGTGAGGTGGCCAGGTGGGTTCACACTCAACACAACAGGTAGTTATATGCAGTGAGCTGGGTTCACTCAACACAACGCTAGGTATATGCAGTGATGAGGTGGGTTAAGTAAACACAACAGGTACTGGGTAGTCAGATGCAGTGAGCTGGGTTCACTGAACAGTAAAGGTACTTAAGATGCAGTGAGGTGGGTTCTCACTCAACACAACAGGTAGTTAGATGCAGTGAGGTGGCCAGGTGGGTTCTCACTCAACACAACAGGTAGTTATATGCAGTGAGCTGGGTTCACTCAACACAATGCTAGGTATATGCAGTGATGAGGTGGGTTAGG